>NC_081569.1:32132625-32218878 GCF_022355385.1 Mustela nigripes | reverse complement strand
CACACGTCTATTTTTACAGCCATGAAACACAACGCCTCCCTTCGCTGTTCACATCAATATCACACAGGGACGCTGACACAGGGCCATCTGTCCCCGCAGACGTGTTCTTTCGGGAGGGGAGGCAGAGAGAACCGGAGAGAAATAGATATGCATTTTTGTTCTAAGTCTGAAAATTGATTTGGGATATGAGAGCTCCCAGACTCGAGCTGGGCAGAGACGCCGTTTGCCAATCCATGTTGGGAATAGAGCATCTTATTTTTTTGCCTCCTTCTGAAGTTTAGCGCAGTCTGTCAGTCCACCCACACACTCATTCATTCATTCACTCCCTCGTTCATTTGCCTGAGGCGTGCCAGCTCTGGGCCACACATCCTTTCCTCATGCTGGACTCTTCTGGAAGCCCCTGATGCGAGAGGTCACGGAGGTGGGGAGGACTTGTGACTGGGAGGTTGGATGAGGCATGTCCTTTCTGAGCACCTCTACTACATCAAGGGCTGTGCCCAAACTGAAACTAGGCCAGGTGGAGCTTTCCCCCCTGAAACCAGCCATTGCACTGAGGTACGAGATGAGGCAGACTTGAGAGCCAAAGGAGGGATGTCATGTGTGCTGGAGCAAAACCAAAATAGTTGCCAGCGAAATGGGGGCTCGAGATCAGTGTGGCTGTGGACCCCCAAACCTGGGCTAAGTCAGCTCTTCTGGAAGAGCCCCACACTCTAGGGGAGGAGATGGAGGAATTAGTCCTGGGTGGTTCAGTTGGTTGAGGGTCTGACTCTTAATTTCAGCTCAGGTCATGATCTTGGGGTGGTGGGATTAAGCCCCATGTCAAGCTCTGCCCTCAGTGGAGAGTCTGCTGGAGATCCCTCTCTCTCTCTCACTCCCTCCCTCACCACCCCCCCACTCTCTCAAAGAAATAAGTCGATCTTTTAACAAAATATATTAAAGACCCACACAGGAAGGCTGTCGTCAGGGGCTTGTTATGGACTCTGGTTCCCCAAGTTTTGAGGGCCCATTGCACTTTCCTATCTCCCTCCTCTGATAACATATCCAGTTTTCCTGCTCCCCCATCCCTGCTGGTCCTGATGGACCTGCTGGTCATGCGACTCCATCATCTCTAGGTAACAGCTCAGTCCAGGCCCCCGTGAATCAGATCACCCCTCTGAAACTCCAGGCGGTGATTAATTCAGGGAGGCACAAATGATTCTGACATGGCCAACTACAGGCAGTCCTAAGGCTTTTCTGCCAGAGCTAACAGGGAAAATGACCTCTCTCGATTGCTATTGCTAGTTTGAGAGAATATGAATCTAAAACTGCCAGTTGCCATTTTGTCTGCTCCATGGAAAGGATCCAGGCAAAGGACACAGCAAGTCAGAAACAACACAAGCCAAGGAGAAGAGAGAGAGACAGTCGTGATGCCTTCAAATGACCCCTGGTTCTACCAGTCAGAAGCCAACCCCTGGACTGCCCATTTATGAGAGCCAATGATTTCTTTTTTCCCTTCTTCCTCAAATTACTTTTGATTTGAACACTATCCTCCAGCACTCCTGAATTTCTGAATTTTTTATATACCAACGAATTGGACAAACCCAGAAGAGCTGGATAAATTCTCAAAGACATACAATCTTCCAAGACCGAATCAGGAAGAAATAGAAAATCTGAACAGGTCAGTCACTATTAATGAAGCTGAATCAGTCATTACAACAGTCCCAACAAACAAAAGTCCAGGACCAGATGGCGGCACAGGTGAATTCTACCAAATATTCAAAGAAGAGTTCATTTTTATCCTTTGCAAACTATTACCAAATACATGAAAAGGAGCATATGCCATGATAATTGGGATTTATTCTAGAGATTCAAAGATGGTTCAATATCTGTGAGTCAACATGATAAAGCACATTAACAAAATTAAAGATAAAAATCATATGATCATCTCAATAAATGCAGAAAAAACATTTGACGAACTTCAATGTCCATTCATGATAAAAACTCCCAAGAAATTAGGTCTAGAGGGATGTACCTTAATACAATAAAGGCTATGTATAACAGATTTACTGCTAACATCATACTCAATAGTGAAAAGCTGAACGTTCTTCCCCTAGGGTCAGGAACAAGACAAGGATGCCCACTCTTGCTGCTTTTATTCAACATAATACTGGAACTCGTAGCCACAGCAATCAAACAAGAAAAAAATAAAAGTCATCCAAATTGGAAAGGAAGAAGTAAAACTGTCACTATTCAAGATGACATGATACCATATACAGAAAACTATAAAACCTCCACTCAAAAACTATTAGAACCAATAAATGAATTCAGTAAAATTTTAGGATCAAAATCAAGATACAGAGAAATCTGCTGTGTCTATACATTAATAACACACCATGAGAAAGAGCAAATAAGAAAGCAATCCCATTTACAGATGCATCAAAATGAATAGAATATCTAGGGGGCACCTGGGTGGCTCAGTTGGTGCGTGTCTGCCTTCAGCTCAGGTCATGATCCCGGAGTCCCAGGATCAAGTCCCACATCCAGCTCCTTACTCAGTAGAGAGTCTGCTTCTCCCCCTGCCCCTCAGCCTGCTCATGTTCTCTCTCTCTCTGTCTCTCAAATAAATAAATACAATTTATAAATAAATTAAAAATTTTAATTTTTTAAAATATCTAGGAATAAATTTAACAGAGAAGGTGAAAGACCTCATACTGCAGACTAGAAGACAGTGATGAAAGAAACTGAAGATGACACGAGTGAAATATATTCTATACTTATGGACTGGAAAAATTAATATTGTTAAAATATCTATACTTCCTATAGCAATCTACAGATTCAATACAATCCCTGTGAAAATTCCAACAGCATTTCCCACAGACCTAGAAGGTAGTTTTTATCCTAAAATTTGGATGGAACTGCAAAAGACCCCAAATAGCCAAAGCAACCTTGAGAAAGAAAAACAAGACTGGAGGTATTGTACTCCCAGATTTCAAACGACACTACAAAGATATAGTAATCAAAACAGTGTGGTACCAGTACAAATCCAGGTACATAGATCAGTGGAACAGAAATAAACCCGGACTTATATGGAAAGAAGGAGGCAAGAATCTACCATGGGGAAAAAGGCCATCTCTTCAGTATGTGGTGTTGAGACAACTGGACAGCTACCTGCGAAAGAATGAGCCTGGACCACTTACATACTCCACATACAATAACAAACTCCAAATGGGTTAAAGACTTAAGTATAAGACCCCAAACTAGGGATGTCTGGGTGGCTCAGTCGGTTAAGCAGCTGCCTTCAGCTCAGGTCATGAATCCAGGGTCATGGGATCGAGTCCCACATTGGGCTTCCTGCTCCAGGGAACCTGCTTCTCCTTTTAGTTGCTGCTTCCCCTGTTTGTGTACTCACAGTCTCTCTCTCTCGCTCTCGCTCTCTCTCTCTCTGACAAATAAATACATAAATTAAAAAAAAAAAGAACCAAAACTATAAGCTCTTAGAAGAATACATGGGCAGGAAGGTCTTTGACATTGGTCTTAGGAATATTTGTTTGGATCTGTCTCCTCAGGCAAGGACCACAAAAGCAAAAATAAAACGATGGGACTACATTAAATTAAAAGAACATCTATGCAGTGATGGAAGCCATCAACAAAACAAAAAACAAGCTAAGTAATGGAAAAAGATATTTGCAAATGCCATTATCTGAGGAAGGGTTAACACCCAAGATAGAAAAAGAACTCATAAAACTCAGTTTGATTAAAAATGGGCAGAGGACCTGAATGAACATTTTTTTCTTTTTTCAAAGGAGGCATATAGATGGCCAACAGGCACACCGGAATATTACTCTGCCATAAACAAGAATGAGCTCTTGCCATTTCCAATGATATGGATGGACCTAGAGGGTGTTATGTGAGGTGAAATAAGTCAGTCACAGAAAGACAAATACCATCTGATTTCACGTATGTGTGAAATCTAAAACAAAAACAAAACAAACAAAGAAACCCAACAGAAACAGACTCATAGATACAGAGAACAAACTGACCGTTGTCAGGGGGAGGGGAATGGCGGATGAACAAACTAGGTGAATGGGATTAAGAAGTGCCAAGTCTCAGCTACAAAATAAATAACACACGGATATAATATACAGCATAAGGAATACAGTCAATGTTATTGTAACAACTTTGCCTGGTGGCAGATGGTAAATAGAATCACTGTGGTGACCATTTCCTAATGTGTATACATATCAAATACAGTACCTTGTACACCTGAAACTAACACAATATCGTATGTCAATTATTCTTCCATTGAAAAAAGAAACACCATAAAAAAATAATTTAAAAATAAAAAGGAAAAAATCCTTGGCCAGAGCAATTCAATCTCCCAGGGTCCAGAACATCCAAGTGGCCCCCGTCATCTGGAGGTTGCTAAAGGACTCTGAATAAAACAGACATCCAGCCCCAGCAGTTCATTTTCTTAACAAAGATTGGAGCAAGCAGAGAAATGACACTGCAAAATCTTTTTTACACACAATGATTGGAAAAAAATAAGAGAATGAATTTCTGTCACTTCGGTCAACAGATTGAAGCTCTCCAGTGGCCTGGTTAAATGTAATTGCACGTGTGACAGTGGCTCACACAGCCAGGTCAGGGTAGCAGGACTCCCTTTGGCGGGAAGAGGGTCAGCTTGTGCCAGGAGTCCCCAGGTGCCTGCTGGCCCCGGCCAGCGTCTAGGGCACTTGGATTCACCAGAGACAGTGCACTGGGAAATCCTTCGGGGTCGGTCTGGACACGCTGGCTGCTGGTGTGGACAGTCTTCTCCCAACAGCACTGGGGGAGTCTGAACCCCATTCCAGGGCCTCTGAGGAGGGAGATCCACTCATCTCCCTAGCTACTACCCAGATGGAGAAGTGGTCAGACAAATCATACCCAGCTCCTCTGTTATGGATGGATGAACATTGCCTCTCTACACTACGCACGCGATTAAAACTTGTACGAGCACATTCTATGACACAGCAACTTCCATCTGGGGCTGTGCAGGTTCTCTCTCGCTATGGAACAGATTGCCCCAAAAGGTAGTGGCTTAGAACAACAACAGACCTCCATCAGGTCCATTTCTGTGGGCCAGGAACTCAGTGGCATCACTGTATGCTTCTGGCTGACATGTGCTTTCAGTCAAGATGTCAACTGGGGGCTCAGTCATCTGAAGGCTCAACTGAGGCCGAAGGACCCATGTGCCACGTGGCTTATTCACCCAGATGACGAGTGGGCGCCAGGTGCTGACAGGAAGCTCACTTCCCACCACCCAGACCTGGAGCCAAAGGACTGGCTGGGCGTCCTCACTGGCAGCTACCCAGGCCTCCAGCCCACAGGGCTTCTCACCAGGATCTCAGGCTGACGTGGGCCAGGATTTCGCTGTGGCGGCATGCAGGGAGGCGGGGAACGGAAGCACTCTGAGCAGAGGCAGTGACATAGAGGACATGTCTCCCTCTCTGACAGAGTAGTGTGCAGCGGGTAAAAAAATTAAATGTACACTTGGCCACATGGACGCATCTGAAAACATGGGGCCATGTAAAAAAGACAACAAAAAAAATCGTGAACTACAGAATGAGTTCTCTTGTACGGTCCCATTTATAACAGTTAGATATATGCACATAAAACAACAAAACACCATGCAAGAACATACAAACAAGATGTGCGTTAAGCCTACTGGAGTGGCTGTCTGGGGGGGGGGGGCAGGATGGGAACGGAGAAGAGGACTGGGATCCCAGGGAACACATAAGTCAACAAAAGCATAGGGCCTTCTGGAGACCTGTAATCCTGGGGCACCATGACCTGAGAATCCACACCTGGCATCCACACACCATTGTCCAAGGAAACAGACATCTCCCTCTACAGCTGGTCCTCCTGCAGGGACAGCACCCATGACACAGGTCTCTTCGGAGTGGCTGCTTTTTTATTTCTTGGTGGTGGTGGTGGTACTTAGTTGGCTTGATTTTGCAGCCAAGCGTGTGTCTCCAACCCACCTTCTCTCTCGAATTCCAGACTCCCTTGCCAACTACCTGGGCTTTGTACAGACTGAACTCATCACCTGTCCTCCAATCACCGGCCCTCCTATACCTTCTCTCTCTCGGAAGACGCTCCCCTGTCCACTCAGCCATCCCACCCGAAACTGTATCTCGTCCATCCCTCTGCCCTTCCTTTCAGCCCCACCTCTGTCAGGACACCCTAGGCTTAATAGAGCAAGCTCTCCTGTCTGCAAGCCAAGGCATGAATGATGCTTGCCTCCATGTCCACGAAGACACGTTCAGTGGCAGGTAACAAACAGCACAAAATTATTCAAGTAAAATCTAGCAAACACATCACCAGGTCCTGATTTCTTCTTCTTCTTCTTCTTCTTCTTCTTCTTCTTGTTCCTGTTCCTGTTCCTGTTCCTCTTCCTCTTCTTCCTCTTCCTCTTCTTCCTCTTCTTCCTCTTCCTCTTCTTCCTCTTCCTCTTCTTCTTCCTCTACTTCCTCTTCCCCTTCTTCCTCTTCTTCTTCCTCTTCCTCTTCTTCCTCTTCTTCTTCCTCTTTTTCCTCTTCTTCCTCTTCTTCTTCCTCTTCCTCTTCTTCCTCTTCTTCTTCCTCTTTTTCCTCTTCTTCTTCCTCTTCTTCCTCTTCCTCCTCTTCTTTTTTTTTTTTTTAAAGATTTTATTTATTAGAGAGAGAGTACACAAGCAAGGGGAAAGTAGCAGGCAGAGGGAGAAGCGGGCTCTCCACTGAACACAAAGCCCAACTCGGGGTTCGATCCTAGGACCCTGAGATCATGACCTGAGTCAAAGGCAGATGTTTAACCAACTCAGCCACCCAAGCACCCCACCAGGTCCTGATTTCTATCTTCAGTCTCAACACTGCCCTTCACCTTAGGGAGGCATCACCCATCCAAGGCTCCCAGAGAGACTCTCCTTCCAGGGTCACCAGCTGGAAGTAGAAACTCCTGGTCCTATTCCTGTCAGCTTGACATCCTGGAAGGAAAGGTAAGATCTTATCCCCAGGCATCACTGGCTCTCCTTGGGCCCTGTGACCATCCCTGAACCAAACACCTTGGCCCCGGGAAATGCTCTGAGGGGTGCGCTATGTGCCTGGCCCAGAGAGTATTCCCAGAAAACGTAGTCATCACTGCCACCCGCATCAGCATCACCGTTGTTAACTTCTGGGTAAGCACTTGACTAGAAGGATATTTTAAAAAGCAAGAAATTCCAAACATGAGTCGCACCAGGTAATCTAAGCCCTTATCGTTCTTAAGAGCTCTTAGCAGCTTTAGACCATGGTCAGCGGGCACCACACATGATTTTCCCTTGCTTCTGTAAATTAAAATGATACAGGTCACAAATCTCTAACAAGTACATACAGAGCCCATCCTCGTTTTAAATTTAAAACACTGTGTTAACCCAAGTCTCTGGGAGAGGAAATATTCCAATTTGTCCCAATTCCTGCACTTTTCCAGTTGGTCCCACAGACACAACCCAGGAGCTTTTCTGATTGTTCACATACATCTCTTCAGAGTCAAATCTTCCCGCCTCAACTAAAATGTGAGCTCCTAGGGACCCGAGAGCCTGTCTACAGCTCCCCCAAGTTCCTCTTAACAGCATCTTAGGGTGAAGACTCCGAGCTGGCCGGCCGGCTGACTCACAGCACAGCCTGGATTCCGCTGGTTGGCAGAATTCCCGTCTGTCTGCGCAGCCCACACACCCCCAGCCCCACTGCCAACCGGGGCTTAGGCCCCAGCCATTAGAGACTCCATTTGTGCCATTAACGGGAACGTCCGCAACAGCTGCCAGCAGCAGGTGCAAAGCCCAACAGAGCCCGGCTCTGGAGAGAAATCTTTTGCTCATTCAAGCCAGCTGTAGAGACAGTGAAGACAAGTGGGAGGGGTAACCGTTCCTTCTGAAAGGCAGCACAGGACAGGGAAAGTTTGGTCCGGGCCATTTTCATCATTGACTCAATCAGTCAGATGGCCAGCTGGTTGACCACCCAGTCACACAGAGCCAAATGCCCCTCGTCATGGGGACTGGGATAGTCCCACCTGCTCCTCTCACTTCCAAGAGCCCTGGCCCTACCTCTAAATCCAGACTTCCCTCCTTCCCAGGCAGGGCAGCAGACAAGTGGGAGAGAAGAAAAGGGACCAGCATTTAGAGCCTCCAGCCATGCATGGCCTTCCGAGTCCCTGGCACCTGGGATGTCTGAAAGACATTCAGAAGCCTGGCCTCCACCCCAGACCTCCCGAGTCAGCATCTGTAACACTCTCTCCCAGGGAATTCATGGGCACAGGCAAGTCTGAGAAGCCCTGATTCGGAGACTCAGGCGTTCATTCAATCATTCAAAAAAAATTTTACGCCATTTCCGTGATGTACCTGCCACTGTTTTAGGCATGGGGGCGGGGGTACCGTACACCAATGACAAGAGAAGACATCCCAGCTCTCATGGGGCTTGCTTCCTCGTGGAGAGAAACACACAACGAAGGTGATAAACACATAAAGCAGTAGGCTAGTGGGTGACAACTTCTAAGGGTACAAACTAAGGGGAAGAAGACAGAGCCCATGGGGGGGAGTGGGGAGCAGCAGGTGTAAAACAGAAAGCTTCCCTGCACAGTGGCCTGGGAGTGAGGACCCAGGAGGAAGAGAGGCCGAGGGGAGGGCTGGAGGGAGGAGGCCCTACAGCCTCCGGTTGCCCAGGACAGAGGGAATTCCTGGGGCATGGGACTTGCAGTTTGACACCTGAGAAAATCCACTGCAAAGAGGAACAGTTAGTTACCGTGGAAGGAGAGAAAGGACAGGCAGTAGGTGAGCCCAGGAGAGGGGCCTGGGGCTCTTTGATCATGGTGTGGGCCTCTGCCCAGCAACATAACATCTGAGGGAGGGGGGGGGGCGGTTGTTAGGAATGCAGATGCCCAGGCCCCCTCCAGACCTCCTCAATCAGAATCTGCATTTTCATCAGGTCCCCGGGGAGGTCCTAGGGCATATAAGCTCCTTCCAGACCCTTGTGATGGCTTCGACACCTCCTCTGAGCAAGACAGGAGACCACCACAGATGGCACGATCTAACACTTACCAGGCAGCTGGGCTGAAAAGAGATGGAGAGTAGAGCCATCCTCGGGGCCACTAAGGAGGGCCTGAGATTACCCTGCCCGGCAAGGAGAGAGGCTGCAGAGAGGATGGAAACCAATTCTCAGAGGAGGTAAGCCCGACAGACGCTTTCTCTTAACCTCATCTTGTATTTCTTGCATGAATCTTTTTCCTTCCACCAACATTTCTGGGGGCCTGGTTTACAGAAGTCCCCATGCTAAAGGAATGAGACCTAGTTGCTGAGACCAGCCATTGTAGGCTCCTCTCTCTGACCAAGAAAACCCGGGGCTCCGGGAGTCCAGGGTAAGAAACATTCAGTCTGGGTGGGGGCAGGGGTTCAGGGCAAGGTTCCCCCGAAGGACTCATCCTCCCCGCAGAGCTGAATCTCAGGGGGTCTGAGCCCTCCCTACCACCCCCTCCCCAGGTCATTCCCCCTAAAGGCGAACAAGGGTCAGTACGCACACCCCAGGCCAGCTACTTACAGGGGCTCTGTTCAGAGCTTGGGTGCGCGTGCGCTAAGGTGTCGGCTGGGCCTGGGATGGAGTCAGGAATGGGGTAAGATGTTCTCTCTCTCTCTGGTGCAAAATTCCAAGGAGCTGACAATTTTGAATAGGAGCCTTCCTTCAGGTCATTATGGAGATAATGTGTGTCCAGATAGGCAGAGAAACCTATTTTATTTAACAGCTCATTAGTGTGAGTTATGACTTTTTAATATTTAGACATATGGTTGGGGGCCTCCATCTGTGTGCCCTTGCCCTGGGCCTCACAAACGTTCTGGCCAGGCCTGCGGCAGAGCCCCGACCCTACACTTCTCTGCGGAATGTTCCTCCCCTCCCCCACCTTTTCTATCTGAACCTGAAATGCATACAAGACCCACGTGGCAATCTTCTGCATTTTTTTTTTTTTTTTTTTTTTTGCCTGCTCTCTATCGTATCCCTTCAGCTGATGCTTGATGCCTGAAGCCTTCTTTTCTGGAAGAAACCATCTCTCTGTGGCTTAGGTGGGGCTGAGCTCCTAGGAGCTAGATGGTTGGAAAGATTTTCTCCTTACCCTGGCAAGACAAGCCAGCACGGAGAGAAGAAAGCATCCCCAGGACATGGTGTGGGAGGGAGACAGAGCCCAAGGAATTCTTTGCCGGCTCCTGGATCCAGCTACGCCTGATCCTAGCACATCTTTACACTTTACAATTACCTAAGCTGTTAAATGCATCTTGTTGAGCAAGCGGGTTGGAACTGGATTCCTGTTACTAGGACCTGAAAGAGCCTGTACAGTAATCCCAATTCACAGAACCACAGATGTCGAAGCCTACAGAGGCCTTAGAAACCACTTGATTGACTTCTGCTCTTCCACATGTAACAAATCTGACACTTGGGAGGGAGAAACTGTTTGTGCTATTCACACAGTGAACGGGGGTCACAGTGGAGCCTGAAACACAGATCTCTTTGCTCCTGGGCCATGACCCCATGTTTCCTCTTTATGTCACCTTCTCCAGCCTGTGCAGGCCAGACCTGCACCCCACCTTCCCTTCCGAGTCCCCATGCCATCTGGTTCTTCTCCAGCTTTTATATTATCACTCCATTGGCTCTGGTGAATGCTGATCCAAACTGAAACAGTAAACCCCTTGAGGGAAGGACGCCAGCCACCCCTCATGGTGAAGTCCCGCTCCCGGCACATGGCAGGAGCTGAACCAGCCCTGCTAACTTACCAGCCGGAGGCCTTGATGCCTGGTTGACTAAATGGAGGCCCCTTTTCCAGCCAATGCACCCTCTCAGGGTGTTTCTCGCAGGCGAGGCATTCTTTTCTCGGCCAGCAATTTCCCAGGCCGTTAGCAGGAGCTGCAACCGGAGGCAGGAAGGCTACGTTGCTTTTTTTTTTTTTCTCCATTTCCTTTTGTTTTCAATTTTCTGCCCGTGGAGGATTTCTCCCCCCTCCCTTCCTGAACAGCCCAAGTTGCTAAATTGCACATCGCCAGCAACTCCTGTGAGTTTCGTCCTTAAGTGTTACATTTCTGGAAGAGATACTCCACACGCGGCACTTCTCTGCGGGAGGGGGCTGGACAGGCACGCTAAAATTACATTTCCATTTCGGTTCCTATGTTTTTAAGCTGTTATTTTAGCATTTCTGACTAGTTCACAGTTGACACCTACTGATGGAAAATTAAATGAAACTTGGCCAAGAACAAGCCCTCCCTCTCCTCCCCAGGCTGAGAACTAGCTCCTTTTTAAAACGAGCCGCAGCTGTGGAGGGCAGAGAGCCGCCCTGATTTGGAAATTTGAGATCTGCTCCACAGCCCCGGTTCTGTGCTCCCCCAGCCCTTGGACCCGGGGTGAATCACTGAGCCTTCTGACCCTCATTTGTCTCCTCTGTAAATGGGTGTGTTCTCATCTGTAAATTCTACTTACAGAAGCCAGAGTTATGGTGAGGTTCTAGATTATGTAAAAATACTGGGCCATCCGCGGACAACTTGAAACCTGTACCGTGAAAACTCTTGACACATAGTAGGTGCTAAGTAAATCTTAGTTATTTTTTGGTCTTAGTCCTTTTCTCTTAGCCATCCGATATTCTTTGTGTCAGTTTGTCTTGGTTAACTATGCAATTTAATATGAGAATTACAAGATACCTCTCCCTCCTGGGTAATAGATCAGGCCACGCCCCCAAACAGAGGTTGTACCAAGGCCATGGAGTCCATCTCAGTTCAGCCATTCCAGCAGCACCCTATTGTCCTGGGGATCCGGCCTAAACTCCAGGACACCACGTGTGGTGTGAAGCGGCTCCCACCTTCCTCTTCCCCTCCGGCCATATCTCCTCCTGGAACCTTTGGTGATGGACTTCCATCTGCCTGATAGATGCTTTTCCTGGCTAGGTCCTCTTCAAACTGCTAGACAGAGTTTTCTAGATCCTGTCTCTGGGCTCCCACTTCGCCCTATGCCTTCCCCTTCAGGCCACCATTAATGGTCTTGTCCCCCTAGACAGTCCTGTTCATCTTTTATCCACAATGCTTAGCATAGAGCAGGAGCTCCGAAAATATCTCCTCAAAGTGTAAGAGGATTAATCAACACATATAAAATAAATACGAGGAAGATTCCATACGTAAAGATAAATTCTCCCTCCAGGGGATATATAAAGTCAATGCAATTGCAAACCCATATTCTACTAGGGTCTTTATGAAACCTGAAATGCTAATTCTAAAATTTGTCTAAAGAGTAAATTCATGAGAATAAACAAGATAAGCTTGAAAGCCTGCTCTGAAAAACATCAAGATCTATCATGAAGCTGTATCGGTTAGGACAGTTCATGGTAGTAGAAGAATAGACCAACAGATGGAAGGATCAGACGAAAGAGCCCAGGTATTGGGAATCAGCCAGGATGGGCTATTCTGTGATAGCCCCCAAATCTCAGGGACTTAACACAGGAAAGGCTGATTTCTGGCTCAGGGTACACTCGCGTTGTCCGATGGTTGGGAGGCTCTGTTCATTGAAATCACCAGGGAACCAGCTCAGAGCAGCCACCACCTCAAACATTGCCATAGAAGGTCTGGGCTCAGACTGAAAAGTCTTGCATTAGCTCTTACAGGCTTGGTCCTAAAGTGACCCGATCCCTTCTGCTCACAGCTCAGGCTAGAACTCGTCCTGTGGCCCCACCCAACCCCAAGCAGTGCAGAGGGAGCGAAACCCTGCCATCTGCTAGGAAGCGAAGAGAACTGAAAGGGCATCGTAGTCAAGGGCACGAGGACTACACACTACTTTGACCAGTTAGTTCACGCCCCTATTCCCCGAAAAAGTCTTTTTTTAATTATTATAAAAAAGAAGAAAATATAGAGAAAATGTTTTTATAATCTTAAGGAAGATGATTTCCTCTCCAAAGTGTGAAACTCAGAAGCTATAAGAGCAAAGAATGACAGATTTAATCGCATGAAAAAATATAAAAATTTTGCATGACACAATAATCTATAAATTAAGATAAAGGATAAGTGACAGACCAGAGGAATATTTGTGCCATAATACATAACTGACAAAGGGTTAATATCCACAGTATACAAAGAGCTCTTGGAAATCAATAAGAGGAATCAATATGTAGAATACACATCACATGATTATCTTGTTTAGAGGGTTGGGAGAAATAGAGATGCTCATGTATTTATTGTTAAAAGAATATACTGACTTTTTTTTTGAGAATATTTTGAAAATACCTATCAGCATGTTAAATGCACATACATTTCATGCGGCAATTCTTCTAGTCCTCCTATAAAATATCTGTAAATGTATTCACACAATGTTATCTCATACAAAATGTTCCTTATAAATATGTAGGTACCATGTTGGTCATTACAGAATATTGGTAAAGGTTAAAAAAAAGGATCACTTTTAAAAAGAAAAAAGATGACCACGATACATTTGTTGTGTGGGGTTTGAGGTTCCCATTGGTCACTCCTCCTGCTCACTGATTTCTCACATATTTATGATGAATCCTAAGAACCAAGTAAAAATCAGTTTTATTGATGATGAAGTGGGATAAGAGGACTCAGTGGAGTGTCAAACCACATCCCATGAACCCAGACCTGACTGTTCACCAGTTAGAAATCAATAACAGGTTTTTTTTAATCCTATAATTACAGTACTAATTCTTTTGGAATCTTTAAGCATGGAAAGAACAGGGCTCCAGAGGCCACTTAGCCTTGGTATGAAATCACATAATTGATGAGCCGCCTAGGGTCACCATCGAGCAGGTGGCAGAGCCAGGATTAAAAGTCCAATCTGACAGCAGGGCTGGTGTTTCCAACACAAGCCCTGGTTCCTGCGGTAAGCCCGACCTCCAACGAACCCCACTCCCGGGATCAAGTCTCCGGTATCACCTCTCCAAACTATTCTCTGACTTTAACATCACTGTTTGGACCTGCCACTGTCACCTCTCCTCTTTCTCTAAGAACTAAAGCCAAAGAGGTCCCTCCGTGCCCTTCTTATCCCTCTAGGGAAAGGGCAGCATGTTCCCAGAGCTATGGAATGGCACAAGGCAAGCGCTTCCCTGGAGTCTGTGAGGACCCTCTGACTCCACCCCGTGCTCCCCTCCCCCACCTGCCCCCACCAGCCTCCCCCACCTGCCTCCTCTCTTAGGAAGCTCAGAATCTCACTTTGACTCCAACAGCAGAACAGTCCCTCACTCAGAGTATAGCATCCATTTTCCACTCCCAACCCCCTCCCAACATTTTTGTCTTTCTTCTTCTTAGTAGGCTTCGATCCCCGGCCACCTTGTGTTTCATGGTACCTCTGTGTAGCCCAGGCAGCTTGGCCAGCACACCCATCTTCTTCTTCTTTTTTTTTAAGATTTTATTTATTTATTTGACAGACAGAGGTCACAAGTAGGCGGAGAGGCAGGCAGAGAGAGAGAGGGAAGCAGACTTCCCGCTGAGCAGAGAGCCTGATGTGGGACTCAGTCTCAGGACCCTGAGATCATGACCTGAGCCGAAGGCAGAGGCTTAACCCACTGAGCCACCCAGGCGCCCATTACACGCATCTTCTTAAGAACTGGAAAGTTCAGTTCTTTTGCCTCGATTTTCCAGTCTGCACAGTGGGAGTGGATAGTCACAGGGTCTCTCCTGCAGATTCATCCCAAAGATTAAATGAGATAATGCATGTCCTGTACCCTGTAGCCTCATGGGTTTCTTGACAAAAGTAGGAAAGCTGTACATATATGTGATGCCTTTTCTCACCTCATCCTCATGGTGAGTTGGACATTTGCATAGTTTTCTCTTTGGTAAATTTGGAGCCCTGGCACTCTTTGCAGCCGTCCTAAGGGAGGCGGGAGGACGGGGCAGGGGAGCAGCCAGGAGGCAACTGAGACCCCCAGGGCAGGAGAGGAGTCTCTGGAGGGAGACTGGAAAAATGGCAAAGGAGAATTTTCTGGGCTCCGATATTGCTGAATCACATCCCAGACCCCGCTCTGCAAAGCTGATCCCCAGGGCCTGCTCAAATCCCGCCATGTGCCAAAAGTCAGTCTACCTGGCCAGTTAGCCATGTCCACCCAACGGATGGTTAGCCCACTCCCCCCACCCCACAGCGCGGCTTTGCGAGAAGCTGGGGTCTCAGGCGCCTGACTGACTGTCTGCTTCCCCGTTAAGTGCTGAGTGTCTTCCTGCCTCTGTAGCCCCACCCGGCTCAGCCTGGTGCCTGGGACTGGGACAGAGCGAAGACGGAAAATGTTTGCTGACATGAGACTTTCTGGGCTCACCGCTCACTTTCTAGCGTCCCACGAAGAAGTGGGGTATTAATCGTATAAATCTGCTGCGCACAAGAAGAAGAGGAGAGAGGGGCAGGACTGGACCATGGGTCACTCGGGAATTCCTACGCAGAAAGGTGGAGGGGCACTCCGTGTTCAAACCCATCCCTGAGCTGCATGATCCACCAAGCCCATGGCTTTGACTTAGATCGCTTGGAGGGGTGGCTTGGAGGGCAATGGACAGCACGGATGAGGTTGGAGTCTCCAACCTTTCCCCCAGCGCCCCCGGCTCACCCACCTGAAATGCACTCCTTCCCTGCTAAATGTGAAAACAGCCTCGCCCTAGCAGGGACCTTCACTTTATTTCTGACAACAAGCCTCAGCCCACAATGGCCAACTGAGCCTTGTCTTGGCCCCGTCTATGCAGGGTGACCTTGGCGACCCCGCTTAACCCCCTGGACTTCAATTTCCCCAGCCATAAATGGAGCTTGACCTCTGCTCCCCACTTCTCTGGATCTCCAGCGAAGCCCAGGAATCCTGCAGCCCACCTCCTTGGAGGCATCCGCAGGGAAGGGAGCCATTTAGAACTGTAGCCCTAGTCTAGGGCATCAGGGACCCGGGACGGCGCTGTCCCCATGTACTGCACGGGCTGCAGCTGGGGATTACGAGGCCACCTCCAGAGGCCGCCGCCGGTGGCACCGCCTGCCCGAAAGGCCCCACTCTTGCCAGAATATTAACACTCAGGATCCATTTGTGTGTTACTCATGATTGCGACCACGGTTCCAAAAGGATTATGCAGCATGCATATTTATGAGACAAGCCCAGACAAAGACTACCACATTTTAAAAGATGCAATTATCTCTAAAAAGTTCAGCTTTATTTTCATGCTAATGAATACAATATTTTTAAGCAAACCTAATTGGTTTGCCTGGGCTCCCATAAAAGCTCTCAACTCATTAGAGCTCGGAGGTCCCCTTCAAAAGGGGCTTTAGAGGGAGCTGGGGGGCTAAGGAGGGCTGGGGCTCAGGCAGCACTCTTTTCAGAACTTTTCAGTCGCGCCTGCTGCCGCCCTCCGGCCCCCTCCCCTTCCGGAGCCCTCAGGCTGGATGACCAGTAAGGCCTTTCAGGAGGGGCCACCCGGAGAGTCTCACCCTGGGAATGTGAGAGCATCAGGGGAAACTGAGAGCCAAAAGGAATGTCCTCCCTTCTCTCTGCAGAGGAAGTGAGATAGTATCCCCCTTACCTGCTCTTGTGCCCCCCCGCACACCCCCCATACCCCCCCTCACACTCATACACCACTGTCACAAAAGCTCTGGCTCCCTGGTGGATGCTGGAATTCTACCCTGAACCAGGAGCTTCTAGCAAGTCACGGGCCAAGGCTTTGGGACGGGGCTTCCCTATGCCCCCATCCCAGATGCCCCCTGTGTTCTGACGTCTGCTCATTTGCCCTGATTTCACCTTCTACATGGGACGCCCTTTTCCATTCTATTTTTGGCATAACTTGCCTTTGTAAAGTACATTTTACAAAGGAGAAAACTGAGGCTCAAAGCCACAAAGTGAGTTTGTGCCAGCCTGCAGTCTCTAGATGTTCTCCATGACAAGTCGGACACAGGGCATTTTGTGACAAGGGGCTATCCTCCTTCCAGCCCGAGTCTGGGCCCTGCTTCCCTCCCGTATCAGCCACCTCCCTGCAATGTGACCTGGGTCTTTCCCTTACATGCCTAGACCTCCCCATCCCCCTGATTCTCAGCCCCCTGGGCACTGGGTACAGCTGTGTGGTCCGTGCACTGTGCAATACCAGGGGGCAATGTCCTTTATGAATGGTACCCCCTGGAGCTGTGCAGCACTAGGCCCTATTCCGCATCCGTATCCTCCATCAGCTTCCTGCAGGGCCATTTGGAGATTTGGGGCCTACAAGTTGCACAGGAAAGATTTGCAGTCCCCTTAGCCACCTCCCAGAGCCTGAAATCCAGGCACCTGGTCAAAAGACAACAGCGTCAGGAAATGACCAGCAGGCTCACACTGGGGCAAAGAGGAGTGTTGGAGCAGAGAAAATGTGGCCGTAGACCACATTTTCCATAGACTGGAGCAATAGAAATGTGGCCAGGGCTAAGCTACAGCCTGGAGGTGAGGACAGGTGGGTACCAGGCCTGGAATAACCCACTAGGCTTTGTGCCTCCATTTTCCCCATTCTGTAAATGGGGAAGTGTGGCCTGCTTACCTCTTAGGTCCCACCCAGCACAGGCATCTTTTGATTCTACAGCAGATTTTCCCATAGAGTCAATGAAAGAAACAGAAACTAGAGTCCAACTGAAAAGTCAGAAGGAAGAGCATCTGGGTGGCTCAGTCAGCTGAGCTTCTGCTGAGGTCATGATCTCAGGGTTGTGAGATGGAGCCCTGAATTGAGCTCTGTGCTGGGCGTGGAACCTGCCCGAGATTCTTTCTCTCCCTCTGCCTCTGCCTCTCCCTAGCTCAAGCTCAAATTCTCTCTGTCTCTTTCTCAAGATTAAAAAAAGAAGAAGAAGAAGGAAGGAAGGGAAAGAAAGAGAAGAGAGAGGAAGGCAGGAAGGAAAGAAAAAGAAAAGGCAGAGGAAGGTCCTATTGATGTGCTATTTGGGCCGTGATTCCATTCACCCATCTCTGCTCCTGGCTGGGGACACACTTCTCGAGTCAGGCTCGGGGGTCCCAGGGAGAAGGCTCAGAGGTCAGCCGAGCAAGCAGGAGAAGCATCTGGAGCGAGGATGTCATTGGCTGAACCTGAAAACCTAAGCCAGCTAACCAGAGAGGAGGGGAAAGTTATTCCAGAAAGGGCTAGGTGGCCCCGGCAGCAAGAGGTCCCCGGAAGGAACGGGGAGCACCAGGCCAGGGAGGCAGGCCAGCCGCTGAGAAGGGGACAGCAGAAGGGAGGCCTCAGTGGCGGGCCTGTGGTTTAGAAACCACCAGACCATGTTCCCTTGTCATCCTCACACCCACCTGAGGAAGGAACGACTGTTTCTTCTTGTACAGGAGGGTAAAGGAAGACTGAACAGGAGGTCGCCAGTCTAAAGCTGTCCAGCATGGGGCAGGGCCAGTGCAGGACCCAAGACCTCCATCCCTTGATGCCCAATCTGGTTTCCATTGTCACTGAACTACCTGAGGCCAGATTTGCAGGGCCTTGAATAATAAGATCAAGACTCGGGATAGTAGTTTATGGGCAAGAGGGGGCCCCCAAGAATCTTTGAGCAGAGGAATTAGCGACGATGAGCCTAGGAGGCTGGAGGGTGGTGAGGGAAATGGAGGCAGGGCCTACTTAGGAGGAATATTTAGATTAAGTGAAAGGGTCAGTCTGGGGCCCTCTGAGGGTTTGTCTTGGAGAAGCCGAGTTACAAGTGGTTGTCCGCTGGGCTTCCGGCGGGGTTAGGGGAGCGGGCAATACCGCAAGGACTGTGGGGACTGAACTCCGGCCCCGGGATGACACTGCAGGGACCCAACCTAAGCTCAGAGCCAAACCCCGACCCCCTAGGCTTTACTCCTGCCTAATTGGCTTAGATTTATCAAAGTAATTTTTAAGGGGGAATTTTATATGAAGGTAATTATGCTCAGCTGAACTAATTTTATTAAACAATGCTGCCTTAATGACAAACAAATCTGTTATTAATTTGTAACCAAGCAGCTATTCCATTCAATTTGCGGCATCAGTAATGAGCCCTGTGGCCGGAACAGTCCAGAAGCACCCCTTTCTGAGGAAGGCAGCACAGCCAGGAGGCCAGAAGCCTGGCCCTGGCCCCCCCCGCTCTGCCGTGGACACATGTGGGAGCCCCACCGCACCCTCTTTCCCTGGGCTGTGGCTCTCTGCCAATAGAGCTGGGGAACCGCCCAGAGGGACTGCCCTGTCACAGCTCAGGGACGGAGACTCTGGATGGACGCTCGTGCTTCCTCTGTTTTCCCCATCTGTAAAATGGGGAGAAGGACAGTGCCTCCCTCCTGGGGCGACTGTGAGAGTTAATTAGTACGTGCTCAGGCACGTAGGAGGCAGTATAAAAACACTTCTTATTTTTATTAATATTCCCCATTTCAGGAATATGGGCTGGGGATAGTGGGGAGCCCACAGTTGTGAATGGAATGGGTGAGAATTCCTGTTCCCTCTAATCATCAGCACCCCTTGATTCTGGGTTCCCTCGGACCCCCTTCTAGGAGGGTGAGACATCACAGCAGCCCATGGAAAGAGACCAGAGAACGAGACTCTAGCTCCATCCCTGCCCCTGGGTGGCCCTTGGGACTACCTTGACATTGCCCTGGGTGCCCCTGGGTGGCCATTGGGACTACCTTGGGACTACCATATTGCCCTGCCGAGTTGCCAGCCCATCCTAGGGACCAGACAGGATCACCAGGGGGGCTCTCCGATATCCAGCGCGGGTCAGGATCAGCTGCACAGCTTACAGTAGAATGCTTTCCTGGCCCCTGCCCCAAGTGACAGCCTTGCTACCACAGATCTCCCCCCAAATCTGTGTGCTCCAGGCTCCCTCTTGGGAATCCTTGCACTGCTGATGTCACTCGCTAGTCTTCAGGGCACCCTACACCCATTGCCTTTGTGGTCACACCGGCCAGTATCCAAGTGAGGAAGGTACAGCTTCTCGAAGTAAAGACACGTACACATTTAATGGTGAGTGGGAGGCAATCCGACAGACCCTACCACTTTACGATGCTCAGGGCAGGGCAGGGCTGGAGTGGGATGGTCTGTGTCACTTGCCGTCACCTGGGGGGCCCTGATCCCAGCTGCTGCAGGGACCCGCTGTGCTGAGGGCACAGAACCACCAACCACCTGAAAACCAACTGTTCAACGAGAAGCTACTAACATACCCTCCATGCACAGGCACACAGACCACTGCCCTCCCAAGCTCAAGAGCCCCCCAGCCCATCATCATGTCTGACTTCCTAAAATTAGGGGGAGGACTATTGTGTCTCCAGAAGGCCTTTCTGAGATCCTAGCATTTACATGTGCATGCACTGCTCAGCCCCTTAATAAGTCCTGAATTTTGTCCAGAAATTTCTCCTGAGCTTGATTCTCCAGGGCTGCAAACCCACAGAGCCTACTCCTCGCAGCCCCCTTTACCCATCCAGCGAAGGAGCGCGAATCCCGGCAAAGAGAACAGACTGAGGTAGAAAGAACAACCGAGACTCCCACTAGACCCTGCATCGTCTAAAAACAAGAAGCCAACCCTAAGGAGTCACCCTCAGGAAGGGCATTAAGCCCCCCCAAGGGGCCCAGCACGGAGGAGGGAGAATTTCCCTCCAGGCCTCTTCACTTCTATCCATGCTTCGTGTCCACCTCAATTCCCACCTCCTCCTAGAAGCCTTCATGTGCTTCTTGGCACTCCCCATCCCCCCTCTCGCTGGGACTCTGCTGGCCAGTGAAATGTGACTGGAAACATCAATATCCCTTCTAGGCAAAGACAGAAAGCAGCTGATGGGTTTCTTCCTTTTATAACAAGTAACCAAATCCATAACAGTGAATTAAGAGCTCTTACTATCTCATGGAACAAGAAATTGCAAAATAAGCAATGCTGTGTCATCTCATGGTTCCAAGATAGCTGTCTGACTGCCATGTATTCATCAGCTATGGCTGTGTAACAAATGACCCTAAAACTTAGCAGCTTAAAACAACTATAAACAGTTCAGACCTCACAACATTTCTGTAGATTGGAAATTCTGGAGCAGCCTGGCAGCAGAAGGCTGGGGAAAGGGGTTCTCCTGTGTGGTCTGTCATGAGGGGGTGGTCAACATGCCAGCTAGGGCTGCAATCATCTGAAAGGCTTGGCCCGAGCTAGGGAGTGAGTTTCTAGAGCAGCTCCGTCACATGCTGGACAAGTCGGGCCTGATTGTTGGCGGGAGGCCTCCGTTCCTCCCCACAGGGGTCCCCTCAGGCTGCTTGAGTATCCTCAGAACATGGCAGCTGGCCTCCACCAGCGTGAGCCATCTCTGAGAACAAAGCTGAAGGATGCATGTCTTTTTTTGAACTGTCTTTGAAAGGCACACCCCTTCACTTCTGTCACACTCTCTTCCTTAGAATTGGGCCCATGGTCAAGCAGAGAAGATCGGAAGCTCCCTATTTGGGAGGGAAGAAAGCTGAGGACTTGGTGGACATTTAAAAAATAAAATTAAAAAAAAAAAAAAAAAAAAAAAAAAAGAGGCACCTGGGTGGCTCAGTGGGTTAAGCCTCTGCCTTTGGCTCAGGCCACGATCTCAGGTCCTGGGATCTCAGGTCCTGGGATGGAGCTCCACATCAAGCTCTCTGCTCAGCATGGAGCCTGCTTCCCCCTCTCCCTCTGCCTGCCTCTCTGCCTACTGGTGATCTCTCTGTCTCTGTGTCAAATAAATAAGATCTTTAAAAAACAAAAGAACAAACAAAACAAAACAGAAAAAACACCAAAATACTGTCCATGCTGGAAAATGGAAGGAAGCAAAAAAGGAAGGAAAAAGGAGCCCCTGAAACAGTGAGTAATCCACACACAGGAACCCGGATCACTTTATTACGTGCTTTTCATACCACCTGAAGTGAATCACTTCCAGGATCTGCCCCGAGGAAGGAGTTTGCTCTTGGAGTGGCACAGGTCCAGTCAGGGACCTGACGGGGCGTCCCCGATCAGCCACACGCCTGCTCCCCAACCCCCAACCATGGGACTTGCCTGTGCAACCCTGAGCAAGGCCAGCCACCCTCTCTGAGCCTTCGTCTCGGGTTCTGGATGAAAGGAGCGCCTGCTTCCCAGGTTCCCAAGACTGACTGAGCACGCTCCGTGATCTCTGAGCATTCCGCGCCGTGCCCCTTGCCCTGGCTTTTGGGTGATGCCAGATCCCACCAGAGGCTTTTAGTCCCCGTGTTCTGCCCATCTAATTTCCAACACACGGTGCTCAGGCACAGAGAGAAGAGCCAGGCACAGAGGCCAAATCCCCAGCCTAGAAACAGTGGTGCCATTGTCAACGCCTCCGGCGACGGCATCCCCACCCAGCCGAGGAAGCCTCGTTCCCAGCCCCGCTTAACAACGCGCAGCCTGATTTACTGTGAGCAGCTGATCTCATTGCTTCCATAGCAAGTTTAATTTGCTGGGGAAGCGAGTTAGTGAAGTTCTAATAACACAAAGCCGCAAATAATACCGAAGAGAGTTTGCATTATGATAACTTTCCAATTAAAATGGATTAATGGAGGAGAAACAGCAGCAGCAGTGTCTAGACAACATATTACTAAATCCTTGGAGAGGGAGATGGAAGGGAGTTGGGGGGAACACGAGGAAGCCAAAGGCAGAAGTTGGAGGCACCCCGGGGTGGTGTGTCGGGAGGTACCCGGCGTGGGCCCCTTACCATGGGCATCCCATCTGCTACAGAGCACATGCTTTCCGGCATTTGGGGGAACCAGCCCTGTAGGACCCCAAGGCCTTTGGGCTCTGCACCTCTTTAATTAAAACGCAAATCATGCCTTCAGGTTCCCCCAGGGCTGACTCGCCCAAAGCTACCTGAGAGCCAAGGAGGAAGGCCCCAGCAGGGAGGCCGGAGACCAGCACAGACAGTGGGACAGGTCTGGACTCCTCCGCAGGATGCAAAATGGTCCCTCCCCATCTGTACCAGTGACCCTGACCCCTGACCACCGCCCAGTGATCCAGGTGAGTCCATGCAGAGCCTCTCTCCTGGGAATCTGAACATGAGACCCGAGAGAGCCAGGGCCGGCGTAGGATGAGAGCTGGGGTTCGTTCCTGCAGGCGCTTCTCGCGGAGAAAGCTCCGGGCCCTGCCCTCCGGAGCCCAGCCGGTCAAGTCTCTTGCCACCCTGCGAGGCACCCCAGGGTCCACGTCCTTCCCCTTCGCTTACACAGACTAGCCGTTTTCTGTTGCCTGCAAACAAAAGAAGTTTAACAAATCTATCATTTCTTCTCTGGGGGACCAAGGGAAAGTCACTGCACCCCTCCGAGCCTGTGTTCTCGAAGATGGGGATGCACACATAGCTCGCTTGCGAGGTCGGTGGCTGCGCCCGCTTTAGTACAATGATATGTTGGGGTAGATCTCTATTTAGATCTCTCTCAGGTCTGGAGTTGGGGGGTTTTACAAGTGGGTCCTGAAGAGGTTGGCTGGACACTCCTGGGGCAGGAAGACCAGGAAACCCGAGGACCATAATTTTACCAGCATCAGAGTCTCACGGGGCATAACCATGAGCAACTCAACACCACACTGAGGCTCCTTCCAGAAATCCCCAATGCTCCCCCTCTGCCTGGGAATGCTCCGATTTCCTGCAAAGCCCATTAGGCCCTGAGCCTGGCCCTCGTGGGCCAAGTGCTGGCCATGTGCTGCCCCCTGCAGGCCTTCATTCTTATCAAACAGGCCAAGAAAACACCCGAGCAAGTACAACCCCCACACTTAGTGTTCAGCAAACACAGACCTCCAGTTTTATCTAGTGCTCCCAGATCCCTCCCTGTCTGCAGATGGTATGGAACTACCACCAAAGACACATTATTCTGGAGATAAAGGAAAATATGAGACAAGAAAGGACCAAGGATAAAAAGATCACCACTTCCTTCATATTCAACAACACTCCGCTTCATCCCATTTACACACACACACGCACACACAACTGTGTCCAAGGCAGCCTTGAGGAGAAGGGAGAGGGGCTCATATTCATGCTGTGGGTCATGAGTCATCTCATTATCTCATTGTTGTCATGATCTTTCAGGCAGGAAATACCAATCCCCATTTTACAGATGATAAAACTGAGGGTCAGAGTAGTTCACTTGGCCAAGGTCAAGAAATTCCTAAGTATAAAGTCTGTTTGAGTCCAAAGATTTCCCTCTTGACCAATGCTCTTTAACCTTTTTTTGAAAGTAGAAACTGTGTCCCCAAAGGAAATCCCATGCCTGGGACATAAAAGGAATACTAAAAGCAAAACTCTCTAGTTGAGCTGGGTGGCAATCATCTAGAAGGAAAGAGATGGCTTGTCCAGCATGACCCACACAACCTCTCATGTCTATGCCCTCCACTGTCCTGGAGCAGTCCTTGGACACAGATGCTGAGACCCCGTCTGGTTTAGGGGAGAACTGCTGCTTCCCGCCCAGGCACGTTTTATTGGAGGCCCGAGATCAAACCAACAACATTTTCCAATTAACTGACAGGAGCAAGCTCCAGCTTTGGGGATCTGGGTGGAAATTCTGGTTCTACCATTTATTAGCTGTGCAATTTTCTCAGCTAACCAGAGCCTTCCCAGGATGCCACAGTCCAGAGCCAGCCAGTA
Organism: Mustela nigripes; assembly: GCF_022355385.1. NCBI lineage: Eukaryota > Metazoa > Chordata > Mammalia > Carnivora > Mustelidae > Mustela > Mustela nigripes. The sequence goes on along the minus strand of NC_081569.1, from coordinate 32,194,338 downwards.
GAAATCTCATGCAAGCCACACATGTAATTTAAAATTTTCTAGCAGCCACATTAAAGAGAAGGTAAAAAGGTAAACCAGTATGACTCATATTTCTCTTTACCCCACTATATTCAAAACATTATTACACCAACATGTAATCAATATAAAAAATTATTAATGAGTTATTTCACACCCTTTTCTGTACTGAGTCTTTAAAATTCCATGCATACTTTACATGTTCAGTGCATCTCAATTCCGACTTTCAATTTACATTGGAAATCCTTGATCTTTATTTAGATTTCATAAAATTTATAGTTGAAGAAGTAAATTCACATAGCCAAGTTGTTCCAAACATGCTTAAAAGTTTTCCAATAACTGGATTGACTAACAGTTTTTAAATAGAAATTAAAGTTAAATAAAATTGGTTTGGCTGGCAAGAAACAGAGACCCTCTCAAAATATCTTCCTATAATGGTCTGGGAGTGGGAAGGCTTCAGAAAGCTGTCGCAGGGACACAAGGATAGGAATTAAAGTCCAGCCGAGCCTCAGAGGCCCCCGTTGAGGGCAGGACAGGGCCAGGCAGGCCCAGCTGAGCATGTGCTGTGGATACTAAGGGGCCACAGATCCCCAGAGGCCTCAGACCCCTTCTCCAGGAATCTCTAGGGCTTCCTTCCTGGGGCTCAGTTTCCCCAGTGAGTACTGCTGTCATAGGAAACATTCACGTCCACAGTGCCCAGAGAATATTTGTAGAAAAGACTACTTTTAGAGAATGAGCTCTTCCCCTGCTGGTCTAGTTCCCTTTTTTTTCTTCAGCCCTTAAAAACGGATAAAATGGGCTGCCCGGGTAGCTCAGTCAGTTGGCCATCTGCCTTCGGCTCAGGTCATGATCCTAGAGACCTGGGATCGAGTCCCACATCGGGCTCCCTGCTCAGTAGGGCGTCCACATCTCCCTCTCCTCTCGTGCTCTCACTCCTCTCACGGGTGCTCTTGCCTGCTCTCTCTCGCTTTCAAATAAATAAATAAAACCTTGGGGAAAAAAAATCCCTGTGATAAAATACATAGCACAAAATTTACCATTTTCACCACGTTCATGAGTACAGTTCTGGGGCAGTAAGTACATTCACGTTGTCCTACCATGCCTACCGTCCATCTCCAGAGCTCCTCTACCTTCCCCAACTGAAATGCTGTCCCCAGTCAACACCAGCTCCCCATCCCCCACCCGTTAGCCCCTGGCCGCCGCCATCTTACTTCCTGTTTCTGTAGATTTACATCTTCCAAGTACCTCGTTCAGATAAAATCATTTAATATTTGTGGGACTCCTTTCATGCCTGATTTATTTGACTTAATATGATGCCTTCAAGGTTCATCCATGTCGTAGCACGTGTTGAATTTCCTGCCTTTCCAAGGCTGAGTAATATTTCTGGTACTGATAGCCTAGGCTTTGTTTATCCGTTTATCCCTCTATGGACCCTTGGGTTGTTTAATTTTCAGCTCTTGTGACTAGTGCTCCTAAACACGTGGGTATACAAATATCTCTTCCAGACCTGGTTTTCGCTTTTTCGGGGGTCCATACCCAGAGCGAAAATGTGTATGATAATTACATGTTTGATTTTTTGAGGAGCCACCACACCACTTTCCTCAGCAGTTGCGCCATTTTACATTCCCACCAGCAATGCAGAAGGGCTCCGATTTCCCCGCACCCTTGCCAACGCTTGTTATTTTCTGAGTTGCTGGGGTTTTTGTGTTTTGTTTTGTTTTTTATAATAGCCATCCTAATGAGTATGTAGTGGTATCTCATTGTAGTTTTGATTTGCATTTTCCTACTGATTAGTGATGTTGAATATCTTTTCATGTGTTTATCAGACGTTTGTGTATCTTCTTTGAAGAAATGTCTGTTCTAGTCCTGTGCCCGTTTTTAAATCAGGGTGTTTTGCTGTTGTTGCTGAGTTGTCAAAACTCTTTATATATTCTGGATATCAGTCTTAATCAGGTATATATGATTTGCAAATATTTCCTCCCATTCCATGGACTGCCTTTTCACTCTGTCAATCGTGTCCTTTGACGCACAAGACTTTTTAATTTTGATGGTGCCACCTTCTCTATTTTTTCTCTCCTGCCTGTACTTTTGGTGTCATATGCAAGAAACCTTGCCAAATCAATGTCTTGAAGCTTTTCTCTTCTATTTTCTTCCCGGAGTCTCATAGTTTTAGATTTTACATTTAGGTCTCTAATCTATTTTAATTTTTGTCTATGGTGTACAGGAAAGTCTCAACTTCATTTTCTTGTCCATGTGGATATCCAGTTTTCCCAGGGTCGTGTATTGAAAAGACTGTGTTTTCCCCCATTCGGTGGTCTTGGCACCCTTGGTGGAAACCTCTGGAAGGGGCAAAGGGTGCACTGAAAGGCCAGTCCTCTGGTTGGAAGACAGGCTCCACTGTGATGCTTGCGGCACCCTGCACAGCCTCTTTGCCTGTCTTCTCCTGTAAATAAGGCAGGGAGGACTTGATCATCTGTAGGGCTCTTTGAGGAAGTCAGAGGTCAGGGAGGCAAAGAGAGTGTGACTGTGGCAGGAGTGAGGCTCTGAGCCTTTGCTAAGGAAACTCTCCATGATTTTCTGCAACTCATCACGTCATTCTCCAACCCTTGTGGCTTTAAAGCAGCAATAAATTACTTGAACTAAAATTATTAGAATAATAACCCCTTACTCTGCCGCATGTAAAGGACTGTCACATGGCTCAGTTTACAAATGAGGAAATGGAATCCCATGGAGGGGGTGTGACTCACCCCTAGCTAGGCTAATAAATAGTGTCGCTGGTCTCCATTAAAATGAATTCCAGTTCAGCTGCATAAAAGGCTGTGTGTCCACCCTTGGATAGCGAGGCAGTTAGGTGAAAAGGGAAACAGACAGAAGGAGAGAGAAAGAAAAAAACTAAGAAATTTGAATCATCCATTGATTTAATACAGTTAATTTTCCAAAAGGTCTAAAGGAAATGGAAAATCAAAAGGTGGACCTGAGATGTAATAAAATAATGCACAACTATTTATGGTAGTCCTGATCTGGTCCAGAAGGAAAGCCCAGTGACACCCTCGATGGCCATTCCAGCCCTGAGCCCCTCTGCCTCTCTGTGCCAAAGCATTTAGCTTACAAGTGATCTCAAATTCACCTCTTCCCTAGCCGCTCTTTATCTGGCTGATTACTTCCCCCAGGCCACACCCAAACTCCACCATTGCCTTTCCCGGTAAAATGCTAGAACTGGGGCTCCTGTGTGGCTCAGTGGGTTAAGCCTCTGCCTTTAGCTCAGGTCATGATCTCAAGGTCCTGGGATCAAGCCCCGCATCAGGCTCTCTGCTCAGTGGGAAGCCTGCTTCCCCCTCCCGTTTTCTGCCTGCCTCTCTGCCTACTTGTGATCTCTCTCTGTCAAATAAATAAATAAAATCTTTAAAAAAAAAATGCTAGAACCACAAGGTGACAGGTAAGGCTACGGATAGTAAACCTAAGTCTGCACCATATGGGAAAAGTATAGACAGAGATTATGGGAGAGAGGCAGAAAGTTAAGGGAATAGGAAGAGGGGCATCTGGGTGGCTCAGTGGGTTAAGCTGCTGCTTTCGGCTCAGGTCATGATCTCAGGGTCCTGGGATCGAGCCCCGCATCGGGCTCTCTGCTCAGCGGGGAGCCTGCTTCCTTCTCTCTCTCTCTCTACCTGCCTCTCTGCCTGCTTGTGATCTCTCTCTGTCAAATAAATAAATAAATAAAATCTTTAAAAAAAATTAAAAAAAAGGAAATAGGAAGAGATAAAGACTAACACAAAAACCTTTATTTTCAAGCAACATCTTTTTTTTTTTTAAATGTTTTAGTTACATTAAGTTAGTTAGCATACAGTGTGTTATTCGTTTCAGGGGTAGAATTTAGTGATTCATTAGTTGTATAGAACACCCAATGCTCATTCCCTCAAGGGTCCTCCTTCGTGCCTATCACCCAGGCAACCCATTCCCCTCACCTCTCTCCCCTCCAGCAACCCTTAGTGTGTTTCCTAGAGTTAAGAGTCTCTTATGGTTTTTTAACAAGGGGGCCAAGAACATTCAGCGGGGAAAAGAAGAGTCTCTTCCACAAATGTTTCCAGGACAACTGGATATCCACGTGGAGAAGAGTGAGGGTGGGCCCTCCCCTTCCTCCATGCTCAAAACTTAATGCAAATGGGTCCACAACCTAAAAATAAGAGCTCAAACTTCATAAAACTAGCAGAAGAACAAAGAGGGGTAAATTTTAATGACATTAGATTTGCCAAGGGGCTCTTAGGCTTGACACTAGAAGCATAAGCAACAAAAGAAAAAACTGATAAATTGGGCTCCACAAAAATTAAAATTTTTGTGCATCAGAGAATATTAGCAAATGATAAAAAGACAACCTACAGAATGGGAGAAAATATTTGCAAATCATATGTCTGATAAGTATCGAGAGTCTATTAAGAACTCTGACAACCCAACAACAAAAAGACGAAAAGCCCACCTCATAAAAGGTCAAAGGATTTGAACAGACATTTCTCCAAAAACGGTGTACAAATCGGGGCACCTGGGTGGCTCAGTCAGTTAAGCATCTGCCTTCGGCTCAGTTCATGATCTCAGAGTCCTGGGATTGAGGCCCTCATTGGACTGCTTGCTTAGAAGGGAGCCTGCTTCTCCCTCTGCCTGCTCCTTCCCCTGCTTATGCTCCCTCTCTCTCTCATGAGCAAATGAAATCTTTAAAAAAAAAGTATACAAGTAGCCAATAAGCCCATGAAAAAATGTTCAGTAGTATTGGTCATTAAGAAAAGCCAAATCAAAACCACAACGAGATACCACTTTTCACCCACTAGGATGGCTGCAATCAAAAGTATAACAAGGGCGGGGATTAAGGCATACACTTGTCATGGTGACAGACGAGTGATGTATGGGTGTGTTGAATCACTATATTGTATGCCTGAAACTAATAAAACACTATATATTTAACATACATAACTAATAAAACAATACAATACAAACTAATAAAACACTTTATGTTCAACATATATACATATATTTATATATATGTATAGTGTTTTATTAGTTACATATATATATATACACACACACATATATATATAATATGTGTATATAACAAGTGTAGTGAAGATGTGAGGAGTAAGATCTCTCCTAACATTGCTGGGATGGGAAAAGGGTATGTTTAATGGCACAGTGGCTGGGGACAACAGTCTGGCACTTCCTCAGCAAGTTCAACGTAGAATTATTACACAATCCAGCGATTCAGCTCCTCCGTGTAGACCCAAAAGAAATGGAAACATAGTAACTTGTACACAAACACTCATAGCAACATTGGCCACAATAGCCACAAGGTAGAAACCACCAAAATGCCCATCCAAAGATGAACTGATAAAGCAATGGTAGGTAGCCATACAGTAGACTGTGACGTCGCTATCACCAGGAGTGAAATGCTGATGATAATTTGGATGAACCTCAGAAATATTATGGCAAGTGAAAGAAGCCAGGCACGACAGGGCACAGATTTTCTGATTCCTTTTATATGAAATACCCAAAATAGGCAAATCCATAGAGACAGAGAGTGGATGAATGATCGCCAAGGGGGTTGCGGGGGGAAGGAGCAGGGAGTGAGGACATCCTGAGAACAGGGTGTTCTGCTGGGAACGGGAGGGGCTAGAAAACTTTGGAAACTGCAAAGAAGTGAGAGATGCATGACATTGTGAGTGCACGAAACGTCCCTGAATGGTACACATTAAAATAGGTAAGCGTATGTTGAATGTCTCCTCTGTTTTTTAAAAAGTGACAGAGAAATAGTGAGGCCAAGCCAGCGACAGGGACCTGGAGAGAGGGATTGAGAGGAAGAGACGGAGCAATCAGGAAAAGCTGCAGGCCATTACAAGAAATTTATTAGTTCTGTTCGGTCAGTGGGCTGCTGGCTAAATTTAATATGGATCTATATACAAAGAAAATGCCTTATTCTACATAATGAATATTTAATCATGCATGGGTCGGCCAATTTCACAGAAGTAATTAAAAGCAGTCTTTTGTTTATTGCTCAAAAATGATAGCGACCCGCTGACCGGAGCTACAGACATAGTGACATATTGAAAACGTTACCTACTGACATATGTTATTAAAGAGGAATTAGAGGTTGCTTTCTTCCTCTCCCCTTAGAAGCTAATCATTCCTAAGCCCTCCTTTCTGCTCACATGCAGAGCACAGTTCCAAGGGGAGGCCACCTCCCAGATGAGGCTGGAGAGCTCGACCAGCACCCCTTGATCTACAACCTACCCCCAAATCCGTAAATTGAAACAGATGAACTGGATATTGAGCCCTGAGAAAGGAAACACGCCGTAATGTGTATTCTCTGCAGAAAGGTCTCCCCACTGTTCTCTCAGTCTGGCCAGTTGCAGATTCCTGTCAAATCCTCTCCTGTGACCCTAGTCATGGTGCCCTGTTTCCCGGTTTGGCTCTCCACCGCCATGCAGTCTCATTCTTCCTGTTTCCATCTAATGGTGACTCCACCTGGAGCTATGGATCAAGGCACTGCTGTGCTCATGCACCATCTGTGGCTCCTGCTGTCTCTGTTCCTCCTTCCTTCCACCTGTTCATGGGCACCAGCTGACTGTTACTGCATCAGGGCTCTTGCTCTCCAATGACAATGATCATGGCTAACTTAAGCCAGAAAGAACCTATTAGGAGGACACTGGGGATCTCACAGAATCAATGGGAAGGATGAGGAGGTCAGCCAATAAAAGGCAGAGCTAGAGTCATGCATGCAGGGGGATCCAGCAAGGACACCACTGTTGGCACCCACACCGCTGGCCACTCACCCACCATCCAAGGCTGTCTACATCTTCCATGCACAAGCTCTAAATGTGCTCACCTCCTGGTATCAGTCTCCAGACTCCCAGTTCTAGATGGGAGTGTCCAACAGACAAAGTCTGGTCTTCTTCTGCAGCCTCATCACCACTGTCCAGGGAGAAGGGAGTCTGGCCAGCTTTGCTTGCACAGCCAGAGGCAGGACCCTCATTTTCCAGACACACTGCCTGCCTCACAGCTACGCCAACATTTCTTCCATACCCACCCAGTGCTCTCCCATCACCCCGACTCTGCTCTTGCCTTCTCTCCCCTCAGAATACCTCACCCCTACCTCTTCATAGCCAGTGGATCATCCTTCAAATTACCTAATCAAATACCACCTCCTCTAGGAAGACTTCCCTGATTGCCTCCACTACCCCTCCCCCTCAATCTGGATAAGGGGCCATCCAAGCCTCTCAGTGCCTCCCATGCTCCTGGCTGGTCCTCCTCTATGAGACCATGAGTGTCAATAAGGCAGGATCCATGGCTTCTCTTATCCCCAAAGCCAAGACAGAGACGGGCTATTGTGTGTGAAGAAGCCTTAAATGGACAGAAACTGGCTCTGTGGAAACTAGGCCATGTATCTCTGTCTGCCTTCTGGCCACATCAGAGGTCAACCCAAAATCATACTGAAACTAGCTGGGTGGATTTCTGGTTTCCTTGGCCCACGAGCATCCCTGGGGAGCCTCCTTAAATTCAGATTCCTGGGTCCTACCTCCACAGATGCTGATGCAGAACTCTGGCGTGGGGCCTGGAATCAGCATTTTCACCAGAGTTCTTCCCTATAACTTGGACACAAGTGGTCCACAAATCACATCGGAGAAATCAGAGCACGTGGGTGACCACCCAAGACTAAGTCTGGGCCTCACCAAAGGCTCTTCAATATATAGCAGGATAAATTGCTTCTACAAATGAGAATCAAATTCATGACACCATCAGCACCTCTCCTTGCTCCCGTCACAGCCCGTTCTAAATCCATGAGCTTTATCACCCAAGATCTGTGCTAAAACAACCACAACAACCCAGCTGCCTAGGTGGGGGAATTTGTACCTGACCGTGACTTCCTTCTCTACGTACGTTTTTTTACGGAAATGTAATTTACATGTAATAAAATGCATAGATTTTACGTGTGCAGTTTGATGGATTTTGACAAGTGGATGAATTTTAACAGACGTTGACTCATGTGACCACTACCCCAATCAAGATGTAGAATAGTCGGCTCTTCTAGAAATTTCTTTCTTTTCCTTCCTAGTCAGCCCTCACCCCCACTGCTGCCCCCAGCAACCATCGTTCTGATTTCTATCACTATAGGTTTAGGATATTTGTGCTAATAGTGCCTGAAACGCAGTGATTTGCACTATACTCTTATGTTGGCTTTTTTCAGCCAGCGAAACGTGAGACTCGTGCGTGCTGTTACATGTATTTGGAGCTATTTGTTCCTTTATGTCTCTAGATGGTATTCCCTTGCCTGGATGCGTCCCCATCAGTCCACCCTTCTTCTGGTTGATGGCGCCGGCGTGGGTGGTCCCCCCACGGTGGGGAGGAGGGGGTCATTACGAATAAAGCTGCTATGGGTATTTCTGTACAGGTCTCTTCGTAAACACACGTTTTCTTTTCTCTGGGGTAAATACCTTGCAGAGAAATGGCTGAGTCATGCGGTCTGTGTTAGACTTTCTACCCAACGCCAATCCGTGTTCTAAAACGGTTGCACCATTTTCTTCTCTTAACCGCGGCGATGGATGAGAGTGGCGCTCCCTCTGCCTCCCCTCCAACACTTGGGTTGCTCATCTTCCCATCATGCTTTCAGTCTTGTTAATTTACGTTTCTCCCATTTGCAACAATGTGGCACACTTTTTCCTGTGCTCTTGGCCATTTGTATATCTTGCTTTGTGAAGTATCTGTTCAGGTCCTTCACCTATTGCTCTTTAATGAGGTCATTCATCATTCTGTTATTGAGTTATAGGTGTTCTTTATATACCCTGGATATGGGTTCCTTGTCAGATACATGTAAGGAAATAATTTCTCCCTGTCTATAGCTTGCCTTTTAATCTTCTTAATGATGTCTTTTGTAGAGCAGAAGTGTGTGTATTTTTTTATTTTATTGATTTATTTTGTTTAAAGAGAACCCATGAGTGGAGAGTGGAGAAGGAGAGGGAGAGAGAGAATCCCAAGCAGTCTCCACTTTCAGTGCAGAGCCCAACGTGAGGCTCGATTCTGTGACCCTGAGATCATGGCCAGAGCCAAAATGAAGAGGCAGACGTTTAATGAGATAAGCCACCCAGGCACCCCAGAAGTTTTTTATTTTGATGGAGACCTAAGGCTCCATGTCTTTTCTTTTATGGTTAATACTTTTTTTTAGAGAGAAATTTTAAGTAATCTCTACGCCCAACATGGGGCTTGAACTCATAACTCCAAAATCAAGAGTCACGTGCTTTACCAAATGGGCCAGGCAGGAGCCCCTGGTTAGCACGTTTTTTTTTTTTTGTCCCAAGGTTGTGAAGATTTTATGCCCCATATTTTCTTCTAGAACCTTTTCTTCTAGAACCCTGGTTTTAAACTTTGCATTCAGACTTGTGATCCAGTTTAAAATAAGTTTTGTATGTGAGACGAGCTAGGAGGTCAAGGTGTATTTTTCCCCCTACAGCTGTCCAGTTGTCCCAGCATCATTTGTTGAAAAACACTATCCCTGACCTATTAAATTACTTTGGTGCCTGTACAAATCAATTCACTATATATAAACATGGATCTATTTCTGGACTCTCTGTTCTGTTTAATCTATTTGTTGATCTGTATACTAATGTTACACTGTTTCAATCCCTATATCTTATTGCTGACTTTTTTTTTTAAGATTTTAGTTATTTGAGAGAGAGAGAGGATGAGAGAGAAAGAGAAAGAGCACAAGAAGAGGAGGGTCAGAGGGAGAAGCAGACTCCCTGCTGAGCAGAGAGCCTGATACAGGACTGGATCCAGGACTCCAGGATCATGACCTGAGCCGAAGGCAGTCGCTTAACCAACTGAGCCACCCAGGTGTCCTGTTATTGATGACTTTGGAGTCCTGCTTTCTCTGATACCTTCTGCTCTTCTCTTCCCACTAACACACATTCTTCAGGCACATTCAGTTCAAGTGGCATTTTCCAAGGAAAGAAAGGTGGTAAAAACTACTAGCTATCCCCCAACACCCAATTCCTCCTGTTTCTGGAGAAATATAACCCCATGTTTTAGTGGCCACCTGGATTGGAGGCTAGATTCTGCTGCCTGCCTTATACCTGGCGACATGTGATCTCATCATATAAGTGGTGCTTGCAGCTTCCAAAGTGTGTCCTTAACATGAGAAGGTGCAACTTTCTCCTTTCTAGCGATGGGAATGCAGAGATAATGACTGGAGAGCTCCTAGACAGATTATTAAGCAATCTCGGAAATCAAGGCCAGGAAGAAAGAACAACAAAATGGAAGGAGCTTGAATCTCTGGCGCCAGGGGTACCAGCCCTGAACCACATGCCTGCATCTGTTACATTGGGAGAAAAATTATCTTCGTTCCTGTGTAAGCCCCTGGTATTTTGGGTTCTGTCACTCACAGGAAGGCCTCCTTTACAACTGACATGGGAAAGGATGGGAAAGATACAATGTTTATCAAGAACGTATGCACAAGGTTCTGTCCTGTTCATTATTTCATTTTAAGTCATATTACAACCCCATGAAGCAGATATGATTATCCCCAAATAGAGGAAGAAATGAAGGCTCAGAGAGGTTGAGGTTGAGTGACTTCTCCATAGTCACACAGCTAGTGAGAAATAGAGTTGGAATTCCAGACCAGAACTGCCCAGATAAACCCAGCCTCATTGCATGAGCTCCTGGTATGGATTCAAAACCCAAGACTGTCTTCTTATGCATCGGCGAGGTCACTCTCCTCCACCCGACTTAGCATTTCATCTGCTTTGTCAACAGCTCCATCCTGTTTCCTCCCAGACCCTGAACAGCAGCTCCCTGAGGCCAGGACCCATCTTAGGACACTCCCTTGCCCCAGCTGTAGCCACTAAACATTTAATAAAAACTTGCGGCATGATTGATGACCCAAAAACCTGCGCTAAAAACCCATAAAGATGAAAGAAGGCGAGGGCCAGGGCTGGCCAACAACGTGAGCACCCCAGGGCACACTCCCGACGCTTTCATCTTGCCGGCCCTGAGACTTTCTGGTTTTAGTGTGTCTCTTATTACAGTGAGAAACAAAAAGAGAACCACACGATTGCCTTTTATCAACCAGCATAAATGAGGAGAGATTCCAAACTTCATTTCAAAGATCTTCGTGGCAGTGTCAGCTGCCGACCAATTAAATCTCACAAGATGCCTCGGAGCCCAAGTGGGTCAGGCAAGGGTGAAACACCAGGAGGCTGAGGACACGGTCCTTTGAAAGAAGGTGGGAAGGAGGCATCCCCTGCCTGGGTCGCCGTGTTTCCGGTATAAATAGAAAGGCAGGCGTGGTGTTCAGGCCTGAAAGAGAAGCTGGAAATGAAACGTCTCCGCCAGAGGCCAAGCTCAGTGTGACAAGCAGAGGCATCGATGTCTGGCCTTCTGGACACGGCTTCTAGGCCACGTGGGGCTGAGAGGCCCCAGCCGCACAAGGAAATGTGGGATCTGGGACTGACACTACCATCCCCAGGTTGGGCTGGGGCCAACAGCCTCCAGATTTTTCCGTGCACCTCAACTACCGTGGCTGGGATAGGGCCATACGGTGCCTCGGTTTCCTCCTGGGCAAAGTCACCACTGAACATAAAAGATCAGGTAGAATGTTATCCCCAAACACCATGTATTTGCTGTTCACTAGGTGCTCCACTGCCTAAGTAGTCCCGGGAACACTGCTTTCCATCTGTGTGCCTCCGTTTCCTTCCTGTAAAATGGGGGAATAATACTAGGTTGCAGGAGTATTTCCAGAATCAAAGGAAATTCAGGGCATAAAGCAGCTTCATTCATGGACTTTCTGAAGGAAGTGTCAGGGGCCTATATCCTTTATAACCAGCAGGGCTAAAAAGTATAGAACTGTGAAATCCAGGGGCACCTGGGTGGCTCAGTGGGTTAAGCTGCTGCCTTCCGCTCAGGTCATGATCTCAGGGTCCTGGGATCAAGCCCCACATTGGGCTCTTTGCTCAGCGACGAGCCTGCTTCTCTCTCTCTCTCTCTCTTTCTCTTTGCCTACTTGTGATCTTTATCTGTCAAATAAATAAATAAAATCTGTAAAAAAAGAAAAAAATAAGAACTGTGAAATCCAGTACAAATCTAGTAATCCGTCCAGCCACAGCAAGTGGGTCTTCCCTTTAATTATGAAACAGCAAGCAGCCCCTGCCCCAAGTTTCAAGCCTGGGAGGCCAGGCTGGCCATGTCAGGAGAGAGTCGAGGGCTGTGAGCTCCCTATTGGCTTTGCTCCATCCCAGGAGCTCGAGTCGTGGGCCCTGGCAAGGCCCTCCGTCTGCAGCCCAGGCTCCGTGTGGGTCTGGGCCCTGTGCTTTCTAGGAGATGCCGATAGCCAATGATCCCAGTTTCACATGCTAGGAAGCAATGTTTTCTGTGTTCTTCCCATTTCCTTCCAGATGATAGTTAGCTCATCACTGGCCTTTGGGCCCGAGCAACACACGGGCCATGAGCACACACTTTATGATCAGCTAAGTGTGTGGTCAGTCGTGCCCTCCCACCTAAACCCTGGCAAGCACCCTACCAACAGCCCCGCAGGGAGAACTGAGCAGCTGTTCACAGGCTGACATTAGGCCCCAGGGAAGGTGAGCGGCTTGTCCAAGGCTAAACAGCGGGAAGGAGCAGAATCGTGGTTCTCCTTCACACACGTCCACACGCACCCAGGCATCTTTGTTCCACAGCCTCATGGTGTCCTCCAGGAAGCACTGCCAATGAGCCCAAGGTCTTCTCCTGGATGTTAGCAGAAAGCTCAGCACGTGTGATTTAAGAAGCGTTCCGAAGATTTAGTCCCAAAATGGTTCAGGGGCAGGGGCAGGGGACTCGAGAGCCCCTGGGGCCACTGTGAGGACTCACGGAAACAGCTTGATAATGGCACACAGCCAGAGCCCAGTGGACGGCCTGCCGCACCCCTGCTCCCATTCCATGGTGACAGGAACTGCCTGTCATCTGTCATCAACCCATTCAACGCTAGGACCCAATTCAAGGCTTGTAAGAGGCTTCTTTCTCGGACGTTCCAGTCCACTTTGATCCAGAAGAACTGTTGTCACATTCCTGGCCTGGCCGGCAGCATGAGGTTTGACTCTTCTTGTCTCCCAGGAGTGTTTTGGAGACTCTGGGTCCTCCCTCAGGACCAGCTTCCAAGGGGGCTCCAGGCCAAGTCCCAGGATCACACCACTCCCCATGGCACCTGGAACTGCCTTTATCCCCAGCTGCTGTCTCCTCTGAGCACCGGGGAATGCCACAGGCAGGCACCTGGAGCCCAGGAAGAACCTACACCTTGATTCTCTCCGAGCCTCAGCCTCGGAGCACAGGGAGCCTCTGATGGAGGAGCAGAGCCATTGGGGGCAGCCCTTAGCCTCGGGCGCCACGGACCTCTCCACTCCCAGCTCCTCTGGCTGCCAGGCTGAACATAATTGAGGTCTGTGAACAGAGAAAGATGCCAACTACGTGAGACAGGAAGGGACTTTAATGTGTGACACCAGAGTGCTCGGGGCAGAAGGATGGGAGGGATCTGCGCTCCTACGCAGCAGGGGTGGCCCTAGCCGGGTTGTCCTCACAGTGGAAAACAAAAGGGATCAACTCGGTTTTCTCAAAGGCCCTTTCTAACTACAGGTACGCCTCCCCCTGCAAGGGGCCGAGCAAGCTCCCACTCCTTCCCTGCGTGCCAGCCCTTCATCCCTGTGCCCAGACCCCTCATTAAAACCTGCCGTGACCCTGTCCCATCCACAATTCTGCTCTGCAGCAGAAATTCCGCAATAGCCAGAAATCCGGGAAACACATCGGGTCCTGAAAGGGGCTCCGGGAAACCCTCTCTGACCCGTTTTACAATTAACAAGGAGGCAGACGGCTTGAGAACAGGCTGTGGTTGCTGTCCTTCCCCGCTGAATCCCAAGAGCCAACCCCAGACTGGGCATGCTACAGGTGCTCCACAAAGACGTGTTGTGCACATGGGCAAACGGCAACCTCGGTCTACACCAAACTATGCGAGGCTGGGCTGGGGAAGACAAGAAGGACTTTTGCGGGCCCTTCCACTCAAACTTGAACACAGAGTCTGCTCTGTCCCCAAGCTTTGAGATGAGCATCAAGCCTGTCAATGCTCCAGCCTAGCTCCCCCGTACCCCACAGGGGCCCATGGCCTCCGACAAAGAAAGATGCTGAGCCAGCGCCCCAAATCAACCCAGAACGAGAGGTAAGACTTGCGTTGCTGCACGCACTTCATATCTGCTCACCAGTCTGGGGCTAAATGCAAAACAATGAAGATGGAAGGGGTGGGGTAGGAGACTTACTGAAAGGAGAAATCAAAGAGGAACCAGCCATCAGCTTATGTTTAGCAATAAGGGGGTAATCACAAAGGAAATTAAAAGCGAGTTTCCTTAAAGAAGAAGGGAGGGTTAGCCTGTAATTGGTTCCCTCTGCTCTGAATTCCCAGCACCTGCCCTCCATCTGTACCCAGAGGTTGGGGGACTGATCTACCAAAATTCTTTCAGGCAGTCTTGAAATGCATACACACATACACACACACACACACACACACATCCATGTGAGACTTAAAATGCACAAAGCTTCCATACTTAGAGGCCCACACTAGGGCCCACCCTCCCGTCCTTCCTGTCGTACTAGACCCTCAGTCACCTGAAGCAGAGTCAGCAGGGTAGACGGGGTGGCTGTGATGAGGCGGGGATCCCCTGTGAGGTGCAGAGCAAACCGTTTGTTACTGACAATATGATATCAACAACTGTGAGTGGTTTGTTTAATTGTATAGACTGGAGAGGGTCTAAGATGATAACTGTAGTCATGTCACCCTTAATCCCACACACTCCCTTCTGTTTTCTTGTCGGACGGCCATGGTGCCAAAAATGTGCTTCTCTCCCAGGGGTGAGCAGCGCTCCTTGAGGGTCTCAGCCATGGGCTTGCAGCAGGAAAATGTCCCTAGTCTCCGGTCTAGAATGTGGCAGACAGAAGGCAGACGAGGCTGGAAGACATGGGATCCGGCCCATCGATGAGCAGCAACATTTACTGATACTGTGTTCTTGGGGCCTCGTAACGGTGGAATCAGATGATCCAAACAAGAGAGAGAGAGAGGGAGAAAGTCAGAGGGAAGGTCAGACGGAGAGAAGGAGACAGGGAAGGAGGCAAGACGGGGTGGGAGACAGGGAACAATGGAGCTGCTGCTGGGGTACCCCCCCCGCTACGTGTCAGGCCTCTGTCTTTGTGTCCTGTGACCCTCCCCTCTGCTCTTCTGGTCAAGTCACTCTTTGCTTAGCCAGTTGGAGTAGACTCTTGTGCTTTCCAAACAAAAGGCCCAGGCCAAGGCCCATTCCTGGCTTACCCGCTTCGAGAGATGGAGGAGCTGGCTGGGGGAGACCTCCCAGAGACCACACAGAGGTGGGGAAGCTCCAGGAGCCCCCTGGGCTGGCAGCGGCTTTCTAACTGTGCTTCTGGTTGCTGTAAGGTGTCTGGAGAGGACCCCAGCAGCCGCCCATTTTCTCTCCAGAGGAAGTTTGATTTGAAACAAATGCCCACCGCCTTACTTCTTTTGACACCCACCGGTACAGCACAAAGCCCGGGATGGGAGTGGAGCTTCGATGCTGCCTAGCTGGTCCATCCCTCACCCATTCTGCTAGAACAAACAGAGGGAAATCCCAGCTGTTGCTAGTTTCCGTGCAGCCAGACAGGGAGCAGCATAACTCAGGTTGGCTAGGAGGCCGCCATGTTGCAGGCCTCCAGGTGGTGTGGCCAGTGTCCAGCCCATGGAGGGTCCCCTAGCTAGGCCCTTGCTGATAGGCAGAAATTAGGAGACTTTGCAAGCAGACACCCAGGTGAGGCAGAAGACCGCACCATCGGCCTCAGACACAGAAGCAGGGCAAGACGCAAGCCCTCCCCACAGAAATCCTGCTGGATGCTATGGGGACGCTGACCTTCCTGCGGAGAGGGCACAGTGGGCAGCCCAAGGTGTAACAACTCTCTGCCCAAGAAGAGACTTTCAGAGACCTGCTAATCAAGGACCCATTTCACAGAACTGGAGACTAGAGGCCCAGAAGGGAAGGACTTGTCTAAGGCCACACGGTGAGTAACATGTCATCTGACCCCTGGGGATAATGTCCCCTGAAGAATCAGCTGTGTCCTTCCCTGAGGCCAGATCGCTGAGCCAAGTGTCCAGGCTCAAGTCCCTTCTGGCAAAGTCTTGGAAGTCACCTGCAGTCCCCTTCCCCGCATCCCCTGGGACCAGGAATCCATGATTCGATTCCTAAGCCTGGTCTAGGACTTGGCAGTCAGTCTGTCCCGTGGGACACGGAACAGTAGAAAAAGCACTCGCATCCAAAAGCTGTCTTAAGGACCCCTGGTTGGCTCAGTGGGTCCCCATGCTGCCAGGGACCCACAAAACATGGCCGTGGGACCTCCAAACTAGTATCAAGATTTCAAAGGGGTGCCTGGGTGGCTCAGTGGGTTAAGCCTCTGTCTTCAACTCAGGTCTGAGAACCTGGGATCAGAGCCCCGCATCAGGCTCTCTGCTCAGCAGGGGGCCTGCTTCCCTTCCTCTCTCTCTGCCTGCCTCTGCCTACTTGTGATCTGTCTCTCAAATAAATAAATAAATAATCTTTAAAAAATAATTTCAAAAGTGGAATATATTTCAAAGGTCAATTTTCCGTGCTTTGGACTAGAATGTTCTTTCAGTGTAGAGTGGTAATACCCATTCTCTCGTGGCAGCCAGAAGCTCTGCTTCGTAAGATTTTTCTGATTAATATAACTATGCATCCTAATTGTTATCTGATAAATGAGATTTGCTTGATAGGAAGAACTTTTTTCAAAAGTTACAATCCCCAGTGATTTCACTTTTAGTTATTTCTACTAAGAAATAATTGTGAATATGTGCAATGATTAATGGACAAAAGTTTTTTAAAAGTCCAACAATCAATTAAAATTATGGTACATTCAAATGATGAGAGCATATGCAGTCACTAAAAATCTTTTTTTTTTTTTTGGAGAGAAATCTTTCTTTTTAAAGATTTTATTTATATATTTGACAGACAGAGATCACAAGTAGGCAATGAGGCAGGCAGAGAGAGAGAGGGGAAGCAGGCTCGCCACTGAGTAGAGACTCCAATGTGGGACTGATCCCAGGAGCTATGACCTGGGCCAAAGGCAAAGGCTTAACCCACTGAGCCACCCAGGCACCCAGGCAATGATTTAAAAGAATCTTTTAAAACATTGAGGAATATAGTATTTGCATCTTGCTGAACAGAGGAAAAAGGCTTACAAAACGGTAACATAGCATGATTCCAATTTTGTACAGTAAAAGGGAAAATGATGCAAGCCAACATTAAAAACAGGTACTCCAGGGCACCTGGGTAGCTCAGTCAGTTGAGCGTCTGCCTTTGGCTCAGGTCATGATCCCAGGGTCCTGGGATCGAGTCCCACATTGGGCTCCCTGCTCAGCTGAGAGCCTGCTTTTCCCTCTCCCTTGCCCCTTTGCCTGTTTGTGTTCCCTCTACCCCCAACCTTCTCTCTCATAAATAAATAAAATCTTTTTTATAAAAAAAAGTTATTCCAGAGAATAACCTCAAAAGTGACCCATTGTTTTCTGCACTTTTCAAGTTTACTGCAAGTAATATATGTGATTTTTATAATTGGAGGGAAAAGCAGTAAATGCAACTTGAGGAATTTTTGCAAGAAGCAAGTCTCTAAAAAGGTCTTGAAAGTTGAGAGTTCAAGAAGTGGAGCCCCAAAAGCAGACATCAGCGGGCCTTGCTCCCTGACCTGTAATAACTGTGGGCTTATAAACCTCTCCTACCTTGTTTGTCAAACTGTCAGCCTGACATACCACGTGTTGGTGAGGATGTGGATTTGTGGTACCTCTTGCCCACTGCTGTGGGAGGGTAAATTGGTAAAAAGCCTTTAAGGCTTTTAAGTTCCTGTGCCTGAAACTGAAAAGATTTTATTTATTCATTTGTGAAAGATACAGAGAGAAAGAGAGCAGGAGTGGGGGAGAGAGGCAGAGGGAGCAGGAGAAGCAGACTCCCCACTGAGCAGGGACTGCTCCCCAATGTGGGGCTCGATCCCAGGACCCTGGGATGATGACAGGAGCTGAAGGTAGATGCCTAACCGACTGAGCCACCCAGGCGTCCCCCACATGCCTGAAACTAATATCCAATGTGTCTGCCAGTAGGCATTCCAAGAATAACCGTAGCAGCCATCTTCACTGGGGCAGAAAACACCCCTGCCCTTCCTCCGTGTGCTCCCACAGGAAGCAAAGCGGATTCACTGGCCTTTCAATTCCGAAGTTGGAAAAAGTTCTGGAGCTGGATAGAAGTAATGATCGTACAACAACATGGAGACACTTAATGCCACTGGAGTGTACTCTCAGAAAATGGTTCAAGTGCTGCATTTTATGTTATGTATATTTTACCACAATAAAAAACAAATTAACTCCGGTGAACCCAGTCATATGGATGTAATTTAGTGATGATAATATTAAGGAAAAAGTTTCCAAAGGTGAGTTAAAAACAACCAAATTTAAAAATATACTTTTCGAAGTATATTTTTATATAAGTATATTTTTATATGTAAATGCAATCAAAGTGTGTAATATAAAAACAAGAGGCGCCTCTGGCTGGCTCAGTCAGAGGAGCATGGGACTCAATCTTGGCATTGTGGGTTCGAGCCCCATGTTGGGTGTAGAGATTATTTTTAAAAATAAAATCTTTAGGGGTGCCTGGGTGGCTTAGTTGGTTAAGCGTTTAACTTCGGCTCAGGTCATGGTCCTGGAGTCGCAGGATCAGGTCCCGCCTGGGGCTCCCTGGTCGACAGGGAGTCTGCTTCTCCGTCTGACCCTCCCCCTTCTCATGCTCTCTTGATCTCTCTCAGTCTCTCTCTCTCTCTCTCTCTCAAATAAATAAATTTAAAAATAAAATCTTTTAGAAAAATAAAATCTTAAAAAAAAAAAAGCAAAAGAATGATGAATTCAGGATGATAGTTACGTAGACTGGGAAAGAGTCACCTCATGGCTTGAAGTGTGCTCTGATTAAGGTCCTGTGTTTTGTTGAGTAGGGGAGTACAGGAGCTTATTACATTAAAAGAAAGAAAATGGAAGGAAGGAAAGGGGAGGGGAGGGAACTGGAGGGTGAGAAGCATGAACGGAGGAGATAAAGGGGCACAACAGGAAGGGGTGTCACATGTGTCTACGATGAGACTCTATCATGAAGCAAGGAGATCAGTTAATCCGATTCTGGTCACTTGGTCACTTGAGGTCCTTTTCTTTTCTTTTTCTTTTTTTTTTTTTCAGGAAATTGTTATTTGTTTCTTTTTTTTTTATTACGTTCCATTAGCTAACCCTTTTAAAAAGCTAAACTGAACAATACATTTTTTAGTGATGGATAGACATGCCAAGCCCATTTGTAAAAAGTAAATGGATGATTAACAGAGTGTTTAGGATAGTGGCTGCTCTGGGGTGAGGAGGGGGATATGTCTGAACCCCCCTCCCTGATCCTGGCACTGCATTTCTTAAACTCAGTCATGAATACACGGTTGCTCATTTTATTATTATTCCAAAAGCATACGCATAGTTTATATGCGCTCTTTTGTATGTGTGATTTACTTCACAATTAAAAAGTAAAGAAGAAAGGGAGCATAAATTAATGAAATGGAATGCAAAGGAACAATAGAATTGTGAGTTCTCTAAAAACACAAGCACATAATCAAAGCTCTGACAAGACTGATTCAAAAAATAGGGAAGGCACATATATTCAGAAAGCAAAAGAGGATACAAACACCTACAGATACAGTTTAAACTCTTAAGAGAACACTATGACCAATTCGATGCCAATAAATTTAGAATAGACAAAATAAGTAAAGTTTAAAAAACCGTGTACCAGGATAGTAAAATGGGACTTTCTCCGGGCACCCAGGTGGCTCAGTTGTTTAAGCGTCTGCCTTCGGCTCAGGTCATGATCCCGGGATCCTGGGATCAAGTTATGCATCAGGTTCCCTGCTCCAAAGGGAGTCTGCTTGTCCCTCTGTCCCTCTCCCCACTCATTCTCTCTCTCTTTCTTGCAAATAAATGAATAAATAAAATCTTTAAAAATAAATAAATAATAAATAAAATAAAATAGAACTTTCTCCATCTCCTCCTCAGCTAAAGTTCCAGAGACCAAGAGCAAGACGTGGTTGCTGAACGTTTCCCCGCTCCTCAACAAGATGCCAAACCGCCTGGCCCCCACGGGGCAAGCTAAGGTTCGTGAAACCAGTTCTGCCAGCACAGGCCTCCACCCAGGTCCGGCTGCTGAAAGGAAAGGTCTGGAAGAAAGAAGGGTGTCTCTGGAGATGAGCGTTGAGGGAAGTGCTTTCCCTTTACCTCAAACCAAAGGAGAGGGGATTCCAGGGGGTTGTCGGGACTTCCAGAACTGGGAGAGTCCTAAAGGCTTGCCCACACCTGAAAATCCTAAAGGCAAGTTCACAGAGAGCTGCCCGGCAGCAGAGAGAGAGCAAGGAAAAGGGGCTGTGTTAGGGGTACTCTGCTGGCGGTGGCCAAAGAAACAGGCATTTACCAAGGGCAACGGTGAAGGGGGTGGGGGGAAAGGTGTCTGCCCTCCAGGAGACAGGATAAGACAGGATAAGGGTCTGACCAGGAGGACCAGAGGGCCAGCGGAGTTAAGATGGCATCACACCACAAGAGGTCCCAATGGAATGGATGGGTGCCAGAGAAATCTGCAACATTACAAGCAGAGAAAGAGCCAGCTTTAGACTTTCAGAAGCTGAGGGAGCACCATTCCCCCTATAAATGCACCTGTCTCCTAAGACTGTGCCCTGTCCCTTACAACCCCTGGTTCAGACAGTCCTGAAGATAAAAGATGGTTCTCTCTCTCTCTCTCCATCCATCCATCCATCCTAGCCACGTGCTGCTTATCCTGGAAATGCAAGGAAGGTTTAATTTCAAAAAAAGTAACTAATAATTCACCATAGCAACAGAGAAAATGAAGAAAAACTATAAGAAAAAGTGATAAAATTCAAATCTATGTATAGTTTAATTCAAAGCGCATGTTAAAAACAAACATATCTCTCTCAAATAAATAAATCTTTTTTTAAAAATATCTTTTTAAAAAAATGGGGATGGGGTGCCTGGGCAGTTCAGTTGGTTAGGCATCTGACTCTCGGTTTTGGCTCAGGTCATGATCTCAGGGAGGTGAAATGGAGCTGGGGTTGGGCTCCTCGCTCTGCAGGGAGTCTGCTTGAGATTCTCTCCCTGTCCCTCTGCCCCTCCCTCTGATTGTGTGCTCTCTCTCTCTCTCAAATAAATAAATAATTTTTTTTAAATAAAGGGTGTTCTTGAATAGTATGCAGCAAAGGTGATTGGTGTTAAAACATCAGATGTGTTTTCTTTAAAATGACAAATATGTTATCTAGAATTAAATCTAACAAAAATACTCAAGACCTATAGGAGAAAATGTAAAGCTGTCTGAAGGGCATAAAAGGAGACTTAAATAATAGAGTGATGTGGTGCATCCATAGAACATTAATAACAAGGATTTCTCCCCAAACCATGTCTATAAGTTCAGTGCCATTCCAATTAAAATCCCAAAGGATTTTCTCACAGAACTTGATCAGATGATTCTAAAATAATATGGGAGGAAAGAGGGCCAACAATAGCCAAGGTAATTTTGAAAGCCAAACTTGGAGAATAAGAAATTATTATAAAGCTATCTACTGAAATTAAAACTATGGTATTACTTCAGGAAGAGATAAGCAAGCCATACAATGGAATCTGTAGAGACCAGACATAAACCCGTAAGCACAGCTAATGTGTACTAGAGGTAGAATTGCACATCCTCATAATGAATTCTATAAACAATGAAGATACATAATGAATAAAAAATGAATTATTCTATAAATTATTCTGGGAAAATGACTAATTGTTTGAGGAAAAAATAAAATTGAGCCTTTTCCTCACATTATATGCAAACACACAATCCAAGGTGAATAAAGATCTAAGTATGAAAAAAAATTAACATTTCTAGAAAAAATAGGAGAAAAAAATAAATTTCCGTGTAACATCAGTATGGGAAGAAAATCAAGATACCTTAACTACAAACTATCAAATTTTTAATGTTGGAATATATTAAAATTTAAAATTTCTGTCTGACAAAGGCTTTGTAAATGAAATGAAAAAGACAAGTCACAGATTGAAGAGATATTTTGTTTTATTTATTTATTCTTTTTTTTTTTTTTTTTTTAAAGTAGGCTCCACACTGCATGGAGCCCAATGAGGAGCTTGAACTCATGACTCTGAGATCAAGACCTGAGCTCAGGTCAAGAGTCAGACGCTTAACCAACGGAGCACCCAGGGCACCTCCAAAAAATGTATTTTAAATAACAAAGGATCAGTATCCAGAATACATAAAGAACTTCAACAAATCAGTAAGGAAAAAACAACCCAACAGAATTGGGCAAGGCATAGGAACAGAAGGAAACAGGGTGGTGAATAACCACATAAAAATAAGCTTTATCTCCCTAATAATCAGGGCAACAAGTGGGAACAAGAGGATTCTATTTCATACTGATCAGATTGACAAAATCTTGTAAGACTGAAAACACTCATAAGCCCACGGCACGTTTATGCTTTTTGACAAGAGACTTTGTGGGTACAATCCCTTCGAGGAGGAATTTAAGACTATCTAGTAGATTGGGAGATGATCAGATCTCACAATACAGCAAACCCAGTTCTAGGTAGCCACTCTCAAAAGTTTCAGGTGCACAAGAAGATGGGTACAAAAATGTCCATTGCGGTCCCGTTTGTGATGGTGAGAAAGTGGCGATGAAGATCACTGGGAGAATGGAGATCTGAAGCTGTGGTTTATCCAGATGTGGAAATGTCGCACAGCAGTTCAAATGGACCAGACGCGTACATACTACCTCTCACATTTGTCCCTTGTGCCATCTTTTTGCCCAGACGAGGCAGCAGATGCCTAATGGGACTCCTTGCTTCATCCACATTGCTTCCCGGGAGCCATCCAGCAGCCAAAGGCATACCTAACATTGTCACTTTTTTTTTTTATTAAAGATTTTTATTTATTTATTGAGAGAGAGAGAGAGAGACAGCTCGAGCATGGGGAGGGTAAAGGCAGAGAGAGAAGCAGACTCCCTGTTGAGCAGGGAGCCCAACGTGGGGCTCGATCCCACGACCCTGAGATCATGACCTGAACCAAAGGCAGATGCTCAACTGATTGAGCCACCCGGGTGCCCTCAGAATTAAGTGACGTTGTCACTTGACTGCTTAAAACCCTCTGATGACCATGGCCTACAAAAAAAAACCCCAAATACCTAAGCCGAGCCCACCGAATCCTCGCTGATCATCCCACCAACCTTTTCAGTCCAGGCTTGCAGGATTGTTCATCGTTGCTCAGACAGACCCGCTTTTTGGCCCCCTTGGTCATAGGTCATAGGACTCGCTCCCCCTGCCTGCAGTGAGCTCTCCTTTCCTCAGCCCCTTCTCATCCATGTTGATGCCCCTGGCGAAGGGCATCAGTCTTCAAACGTCCATACTCAAAGCCCAGCTCAAGAATCCTTGTGCCTTCACACACCCACAGTCCCGAGTCCCCACCCCTCTGTTTTCTGTAACCCCTCTGGCCACCACTCAGGCACAAGACCAGGTTCTCTTCGTGGTAGGAACCATAGCAAGTCATCTCCCACTCAGAGCCCAAGCCCAGGCCTGAGCAACAGCACTGATCTCCTTTCCAGCTTCCCATGGAGGCTGGTGACTGCGGAGAGCCTGGGACAGAGCTCAGAGGCCAGTCCCCCTGCCCGGATGCTGCTGTTCCCTCCTCGTCTTGTCAAGCTGCATCACTGTGTGTAGCTCTTTCCCTACTTGCCTCCTCTGCATCTCTGCAAGTTCATCCTGGGACCAGCCCTGAAGACTCACCAGTTGAGCCCCAAGATCCAGGAGCTCCAGCCTGCTGGGCACATCCTGGGAGAACTTCCATAGGAGAGAACCTCACCAGGCCCCACCGAGGGGGCGCCCATGCCCCAGACACTCAAAGACAAACTCCGCATGTCCTCCTCCATTTTCCCACACAGGTAGCCCCGAGCATCAGCCAAGAAGGAGGAGAAGCGGGCAGCCTGGGTTGCAGAAGGAGGAGGACCACCTGGAGAGCAAGACTGGACACAGCCAGGGAGGAAGGAGCAGCATCAAAGGCTACTGAATGGTCTCGTGGGCAAGTTTGTCAGAGAGACAGCACAGGGCCCAACCTCGTGGACAATGAATCAGAATGAATCAGAGGAGGACCATCTCCCTGCCCCTGCCCCTGCCCCTGCCCAGAGGGGGCCAGACCTGTAGCCTTGTAAAGCTTTTCGAAAATCCTTATGATGACACCTTTTTATGGAAGTTTGAAGCGACGAGTGGAGTCTTCTCCACCTGCCGAGCACGCTGGCAGGTGTGGGCGTGCGCAGCTGGCGGCCGGAGCCGCTGGGCACTGCTGTGCAGGACAGAAGGAAAAGCGTTTGGACATCCCTGAGGATGGAGGAGGAGAGAATCAGAAAAGGAAAGGAGAGGGAGAAACCGGTCAACGGGGAAAAGATGGGCGGCTGGGGACAAGGCAGCAAAAGGCAGAGTTTGAAAATACCAAAGAGGGATTTTACGTCACAGCTGGGTGATGTCCAGTGCGACCCCCTCCCTGAGTGGGCGGGAGAGTCTGCACGTTCCCGGACCTTGGACCTTCGTGTGTGTGGATCTCTCTCGGGAGGGGAGACAGAATGATGGGTCACGGGGTGGGAGGGAGAGGGGGAGGGGTAAAAGAGCGAGAGGGTCCCGGATCTGCACCTTGAGAGCATGGGGTCCCTTAGGGATCTGTGGGATCCTTTGGAGAGGTGGTAAGGCTTCAGGATGGGGATCTAAGACACACTGATCTAGATCTTAGGTGCCTTCAGCGGACACCTGCATCACTCTTGTTAACTGCAAACCACCCAGTAAAGCAAAAAAGCCATTCACCTTTTCAGAGTACACCCAAGCTCTCTGCCATAAATGGATACGTGGGCACACTGACAACGTCCCACGTGTTGTTTAACACCCCTGCCCTGCACCTGGCCACCGTCCACGGTCACTCAGTTACAGAGGCCACAGAGTTAACCCAGGTGAAAGTCCATCTGCAGATGGGGCAGTGAAGGCCCAGAGAGGGATAGCAACTTTCTCAAGACCACACAGCTAATGGGTGCAGAGCTAAGGGTTACTTTTCAAACCCTCAGGTTTGGGATTGGTCTCGGGGTACAGCAGCTTCTTGCGGGTTAGGCTGGAGCCAATTCGGGTTTGAGGGCAATTCATTAAAGCATGTCCCCGGAGTCAGAACAGGAGACAAGGAGGCCTTGTTTTCTAAATGAATCTCCCAGGGCTATGAGATCCACGCAAACACATTCCTGAATGTTTGCCACCACATTTAAGACCCGAGCAAAGAAGTTATAAATGGGCTTTTTCTCTCTGCAGATAAGAGAACCACAGGGCATCAGGTCTGCGAGAGACTGACTAGTGAGATATTCTGTCCAGATTCTCCACAGCCTAAGAATCTGAATTCTCTACCAGGCACCCTTAGAGCCCCACAGGCAGGCAAGTTGTGTGTGTCTCTATAACTTCTTCAGTAAACTCAGGATAGATTTCAAAATTGTGCTTACTTCTTCCATCAGAGAAAAGCAATAGGCATACAGTGATTGACATTGAATGTTTGGCAAAAGTCTAATTTATTTCACTCATCAACAATCCATTTCTTCTTTTTTTAAGATTTATTTATTTATTGGGGGGAGCAGAGGAAGAGGGAGAGAATCTTAAGCAGACTTCCCACTGAAAGCAGAGTCCAACTCGGGGCTCAGTTTCACAACCCTAAGATGAGGACCCCAGCCGAAATCACAAGTCAGCTGCTTAGCCAACTGAGCCATCCAGGTACCCCAAGAATCCATTTCTTCAAGAAATGACCAAATGTTAATAACTATTGAGATTAGGTTCTGGATAAGTAGGGGATTCATTATATTATTTCCTCTATTATTAATGTATGTTTTTCAAATTCAAATAATAAGTTACAACTATATACATATTTTTTGAAGTCTTCTTGTTAAATAAGTACCAAAAGGACTTCCATTGTAAACATTTTGCCTCTTAGTAAAAAAAAAAAGGGGGGGGGGCACCAAATTGTTCTCAATAAACTCCAGCCTGTTGCCCCATGCTGGCATCAAAGCCCTCATTTTTAAAAAAAAATTTATAAGCAAAAACCAAGCTCATAGATACAGAGAACAGATTTGCGATTCCCAGAGGCAGGGGTAGGGCGTGGGGAGCAAAGTGAGCGAAGGGGGTCAAAAGGTTCAAACTTCCAGCTATAAAATAAACAAGTCCTGGATTGTAGTGTCCAGCATGACAACAATCGCTGTAACACCGGGTGGCATGTGTGAAAGTTGATACGAGAGTAAATCTTTAAAGTTCTCATCATAAGAAAAAGAAATTCTGTAACTCTATATGGTGACGGTTGTTAACGAGTCTTATTGTGATCATTTTGATCACAAATGTTAAACCACCGTGTACACCTGAAACTAATATAATGTATGTCATGATAACTCAATTTACAAAAAATAGCTCTCGTTGGAAAGATGAAATTAAAAGTGCTTCACTGAAAGTGAAAATTGAGACTCAGTGCAGTCGGGGGCACTGTATGACCCCAGCAGGCAGCAACTACATCTCGTCTCTCTTTGTCACAAGCATGTCCCACTGTGTGTGCACACACGCACGCCAACACGACACTGGCGGTGCATTGCTGGGTCCCGTGCTCATCACTGCCCCCGCTGGATTCTCCGCACCCCTGCAGCAGCGCAATCGCCCTGCCACGCACTGGCCACATGATCTTAGAATCCCTCCCTCCCCACCCCTGTCCTCAGCTACCTTCTGGGCTCCTTGAAGGCAAGGATGAGGCCAGCCCTGCCCCCACACAGTGAGAGGGCAGTAAGTAAACATTAGATGATTTTTCAAGTCAAGCGGCATAGCATTCTGGGGTTGGAATCGAGAGTAGGGAGGAAGACAGGAGAGAGGTAACCTGGGAAGTGACATAAGACCCAAGCTCCTCATTTCTGCTACAATGTTTATTATCCAAGGGGCCTCCATCTCTCTGTCAGCAAAATAACTTGATTCTGAGAGCACCTGGGTGGCTCAGTCGGTTGGGCATCTGCCTTTGGCTCAGGTCATGATCCTAAGGTCCTGGGATGGAGTCCCGCTTCGGTGGGGAACCTGCTTCTCCCTCTCTCTCTGTCTGCTGTTCTGCCTACTTGTGATCTCTCTGTGTATCAAACAAATAAATAAAATCTTTTAATAAATAAATAAAATGCTTTTAAAAGGAAACAACTTGACTTTGCAGGGTCATGGGGAAGAACAGAAATGATAGATGAGCAGGGCCGGGCACATAGTAGGTGTTATATAAAAGTCTGCTTGTGACTCAAACAATGACCCTGGGATGAAGATGAGGTCTGATCCTGATCTCGGACCAAAGGTCAGTGTTTCCAGCTGGGGAATGAAGGGTTACCAGAGGGACATTAGCCAGAAGTTCGAGATCTTTTTCTAAAAGCCAGGGAGGAGAGCAAATTCACAGGTGTTGAATGCTTTCGTATGCCGTAACTTTAATTAATCCTCATGTCAAGCCGGGAAGTGAGTGTTTCGTGCCCCGGTCTACAGGAGGAAAGGAGGGTGTGTTGACTCAGGCAGGTGCCTCAGCTCACGCAAGATCTCAGGGGTGGGAACTGGTGGAATTTCTGGCATCTGGGCAGGAAGTAGTGCTGGGCTCCCAGTACTGTCCTTAGTCTCTTTAAATTAAATCAAGTCCTGGAAGCAACTCAAAATTCACCCTCTTCGGGGCCCAGTCCCTGTGCCTTTGATTAGCAGCAAACACAGGTCCCTTCCAGGCTGGCCCAGTTCAAGCTGATGAGGACAAGGCCATTGGCCAGGAGGTGCACCGAACCTCTCTTTTCCCTCCCTGCGGGCTGCCCAAAGGACCCTCCCCTCCCTCCCCTCCAGGCCTGGAACCTTGCTCACCCTGGGTTTGGCTCTGAGCACTCCAGCCTTAGACACCCCTCCCTCCTCTCAGAACATGGAGTGCAGAACCCTGAGGGGCTCAGAGTTTGGAGAGGGGCCTTGCCCAGAGGGACTGTGGAGCACGAGAAAGGACAAACCCGGGTGGACATTCCCAGGCCATTCACGGGCCATGGGATGCTTGGTCAAATGACTTCATCCCGCTGTGCCTCAGTTTCCCGCAAAATGGGGACAATGGTGACCACCTCCATTTTCAAGGGTTGCTGTGAGAGTCTTTAAGACGACAATGCGTAGAAAGTGCCTGGCGGGGAGCAGGTGCTCCCATACTACGTTCCCAGTGTGGAGCCCAATGATTCACTTTTTTTTTTTAATTGTTAAATAAGTTGAATTTATTGTTAAACAATTATTCATCTTTTTTTTTAATTTTTTATTTTTTATAAACATATATTTTTATCCCCAGGGGTACAGGTCTGTGAATCACCAGGTTTACACACTTCACAGCACTCACCAAAGCACATACCCTCCCCAATGTCCATAATCCCACCCCCTTCTCCCAAACCCCCTTCCCCCAGCAACCCTCAGTTTGTTTTGTGAGATTAAGAGTCACTTATGGTTTGTCCAATGATTCACTTTTAAAACTCCGTCTCCCACGAGTAGAAAGGCAGCAGCCCTTGGAAAGCTTTTATTTCTTGGTTTCGTCAATGTTTGTTGAGTGTTCACCAAGTACCAGGCACTGTTGTGGGCGCTGGGGATACAGGAGTGAACCCCCAAACCCTCATCCTCGAAGAGTACGTTCCAGCGGCGTGGGGGGAGAGCAGTGAACAAAGAGAGATAGAGTGTGACATCATGGACAGAGTCCACAGAAAAAGGAAACCAAGGCACAGCGTGGCCTAGAGAGACAGGGTACCCGTTTCATTCCATGGGAACAGTAGAAGCAGACTCACCCCAAAATTAATAAGGCTTATGCTTCAAGGCTTTTTGCGTGGTCGGGCCCCTTCCTGTTCCCATTCTACCAAATTTCTTATTCCCAATCAGGGATGCTTTTTCCTAAACAGCACTCTTAAAAATTAAACAAGCTTCAGGCAGGCCCCACAGAATCCGGTTCTGGGCCCAGTGACCAGGAAAGCCCTCTCCAGGAAGGTGAGACGGGAGCCTGGACCTGAATCCTTGGAAAAGAACCATGCAAATGAGCAAAACAAAATTCTGGGCCCCGAGGAAGCCAGTGATCCTGAAAGGCCCCAGGCTATCTACTTGGCTGAGTGGAAAGGCTGCGTCTGAAATCCCACCTCCAGGCAGGTCTCCTCAGAGTTGCAGAGCTTCTGTCTCCTCGGGCCCCTCTCCCGGCAGGCTGGTGGCTTATGCCAGGCCTGAGCATGGTTCAGAGAAGGTGGGAGCACAGGGAGGACAAGGGGCGTGGGCCAGCCGAGGCCCCAGGCAGTGGCAGGCACTCAAGGTGAGCAGGAGGAAGGAACCCTGACAGACAGTGTCAGGGGCCAAGGAGAACTTGGAGCAACTGGAAACTTCGTGCACTTCTGGTGGGAAAACTGGCTGCGTCTTGCAAAGCGAAACACGCACTTTGCACATGACTCAGCAGTCGCCCTCCCTGGCATTTATTCTAGAGAAATGAAGCCCTATGCTCAAACAAAAACCTGTACACGGGTGTTCAGGGGAGCTTTTATTCATAATAGCCAAAAACTGAAAAAAAAAAAAAAAACCCTCAAAAATGGCCCGCATATCCACGGGCAGACAAATGCATGAGCAAATTGTGATCTTTCCCCACTGTGGAATCCTCCTCAACATCACAAAGGCACAAACAACGGATATACCCAACAGCATGCGTGAATCTCACAGACATCACACGGCTTCTGGAAGAAACCAGACACAACAGAGTTCATCTGTAGGATACCATCATGTGACATTCTAGCTCCAGGAGCAGAGGGCAGGTGACTGTGAAGGGACAAGAGAAAACTTTATGGGGAGAAGGATGTGAATTGTGATTGCGAAGGACAGAGAGCCTGATGCGGGGTCCGATCCCAGGACCCTGAGATCATGACCTGAGCCAAAGGCAGAGGCTTAACCCACTGAGCCACCCAGGTGCCTCCGGGTGCATTTTCTTATATATGTTAGAGCTTAATTGAGTGATGACCTGGGAATTGACATGAAATTTACATCACCGTGTAGCCCAAGGGAAAGACCCTCCTTGAGCTCAGCCTTCTGCCCCCTTCATTTTACACATCAGGAAACGGAGGCCCAAAGAGGGGAATGACTTTCCCAAGGTCACACAGTAAGTCCGGACCATTAACAACTAGCCACTGAAGGGCTACTTCAAGTTCATGGAGTGTTTTCCAAACCTGCTCTGACTTAGTGTCCCGGATACTTTGTGAGCCTACAGCACTGTCATTATGCCCAAGCTCCAGGTGAGCACATGGAGGCCCAGAATGGTTGGAAGGCTCACCGTAGGTCACCGAGCCAGCTTCCTGATGACCTACCCTGTTGACGGAGTGGGAGGGCAAACCCAGCTACTCTGCTCTCAAAACCCAGTCCTTCCCTTCTCCTCAGCACACCTCCTCTTGCCGACAGAGCAGGCGTCAGCTGGAGACCCTTCACGGAAGTCCCAGGGACTGGAGACAGAAGCAGGGACAGCGTGGAACTCCGGGGAGCTTTCTACTGTGGGGCTGCGGGCCGGGCCTGGCAGGGCACACCCAGGGGGCAAGGGGACAGCCGGGGGGTGGGGCAGGGGGGGGACAGCCCAGGCTTTGCTTGGAAAGATCCGGTTTCCCCTGGATGCTTTTTCCAGCATGGCCTGCCAGGGGAGATTAAGATCGCAGAGAGCAACATGATGCCTCTAGTGGGTTCCAGGGTATTTGTCTCTCTCAGAAAGGCGGTTTGTTTGGGATCTGACTGCAAGCCACGGGATGAAGCCATGCCAGGCCCTGCTGGAGCTGACTCCAGGAGAGAGATGGCCCCTTGGGCGGGGAGAGGGAGGGAGGCCAGACCTAACAAGACTGGGGCTTTCAGAATCCCGAAAGGACCATGGAGGGGCCTCCAGGGTCCCACGTAAGCCTCCATTCCATCTGAGGCCGGACTGCGTTAACAGACAGACGGCTGGTTTGCTCACCATCCATCTGGCCTTGACCTTGCACAGCCAGCCTGGAATGGGAGCAACGTGGATTTGTTTGCTCCGGAGTGAGAGGGCCTGGGCCCAGAGAGTAGGGGGCCAGAGGGGAGTAGCCAATAGCAAGAAGGCTGGTGGAACTTTAAACAAAAAAGTAAAATGTATAACATGTAACCTTAACCGAAGTTTTCACTGTCCCAAGCCCAGTGAGATACCACCTGTATCTTCAATAAGGTTCCTGCTGCCCCAGGGACTTTGGAGTGGGAGACCAAAGAGAAAGCCCTAGCCCAAAGTTTGGGTGGGCTCCAGGGAGTTAATAAGGGAGCAGCAGAATGGAGAAGTAGCTCTCTCGGAGGCAGGACGGTGGAGCCAAAGTGGGCGGGGACAGTTTGCAGAAATTTGCATCTTTAAGACTTTGCGTCCCCTGGGGGCTAAAATGAGAGTTTCAGTCTGTGTCATTCAGGTTTCCAGGGGCTCTGGTGTCCTTTTGAGTCACATGTGTTCACACCAGACATGGCAGTGGGGGTGGGAGGTGACACAAAATTGGAAGTAGCGTGTCTCCGGCCCTCAAGGTGCACCCAAGGGAAGTCCACAGTTAAGGCAAGCAGGCAGCAAGCTCTGGGGGGTGGGGACAGAAAGAGCATGATGATGGGGTTTGGGGTGCAGGGAGCAGGGTTAGAGGAAGAGGGAGAGAGGTGAATTTTTTTTCCAACCTGGGGACAGTAACATAAGGAAGCCCTCTGAAGGAGATCACATTTAGGCCAAAATTTGCCAAATCAATAGGATATGGCCCTAGGGATACACGGAGAAGGACCTTCAGGGAACCTGGCCTAACCACAGAGGGGTGAGGGCGCAGAGCACTGAGAAGGTGGGGCACTGGAGGCATGAAGCCGGAGTCCTGCCGTGCAGGTTGGCCAAAGGATTAGCCCTCCCCGTTGCTGGGGCATGCCAGGACCTTGCTTGAAGATTACTGTCCTGGAAAGGAAACACCTGTGAAATAGACACATAAATAAATACAATGTTTTAAATACTAATAGCTTGCAGAGACCCCATTTCAATAAGGCTCTTTCCAAGCCAAGCCCAGAGAGCACCAGCTTGGTCAGGGGAGCGTGGTCTGGGATCAGAGGGGCTGTGTGAGCCAAAGCAGCGGGCCGAGGAAGGTGGGGTGGGAAGAGCACACCAGGCCAGAGGAACGGCCTGTGCGGAGACCTCGGGGCAGGACCAGACGCGGCACCATTCAGGCACTGGAGTGAGTTCCCCCTTGCACCTCCCGTCATTGCGTTGCACACCGGTCTGGGCCTCGTGTGCGTCCCCGAATTCGCCGTCTCCCACTGTTGCTAATTTGCACCGTGCTCATTCCTCTCGGCAACTTACACCTTGGGCTTCACTGCAGACCCTCAGCTGCATTTCTGAGCCCAGCTGGCCCCACGGCCACCAGATGCACACCAGCTTTGCTCAGTTTTGTGAAAGTGTGCCTTCCTGAGTCCCGCTTGGGTCCTCCCCGCTCTCCCCTTCCATCCTACCAGGATGGCGAGATGTGCACAGGAACCCCCTTGGTGCAACCCAGGATTGCCCCATGGGCAATCCTGGATCAGAGGAGCTAAATAAGCCATACCCCTTCTTCTCCAGTAGCCTGTTCTGAGACTCATCTCATGAGGCTCTGTAGAAGGCTCCGGGAGACAGAGCAGAGGCAAAGCCGTCTTGCATCTAACAACACGCGCACTGATGGGCTTTGCAGATGGCTGGGTCCCAAACCCCCAGCCTCTCTGCTCAGCTGCCACACCCCCGACTTGACCACGTTTGGACATCCACTCTGGTCCCCATGATATCTGCTGTTCAGAGCCAGTTGGCATGTTTACCAAGAACGCGTTGACCTTTACTTTCCAACGGCAGGAACAACGTGATACATGACTTACTTTTTGTTTGGAAATTGCTTGCTCAAAGGCTAAGTGGCCACTCCACCAAACCTATTTGGTGACCTGTATTTTCACGGGCTGCCCCAGTGCAGCCTGAGTTCCCGGTGTAGAGCCCAAAACCACTGCCTGGGCACTCCCACCCAAGTTCGGCCATGGGTAGGTGACCGGCCATGACTAGGTGACCCTACGCAAATCCCAGGGCTCTTTGTCTCTTCCCTGTGAACTAAGGAAGGATGGACATTCTCCAAGGCCCTTCAAGCCCCAATCAGAGGATTACGCCCCGCCTCCAATACCCAGAGAAAATCAAGTTCAGGTCTGCCTGACAAACCATCTCCCAGTTAATGTTCTCCGTGTAGATCACTCCTTTATCGTACTTTTAAGACCATGTATCTTCAATACCCTGCTTTTTGACTGGGATTTATGGGAGGTGGGGGGTGCTAGTGTATGTATATGTCCCCAAAATTCAATGCAACATTTTTTAGCAAAACAGGGTGTGGGAAAAGAATCAAGACACACTCCAAATACAAGTCGTAGAAGGTCCAAATCAAGTCGTGTTTTGAAAAACCTGAGAGCAGCTGGGGTGCCTGGGTGGCTCAGTCGGTTGAGCAGCTGCCTTTGGCTCAGGTCATGATCTTGGAGTCCTGGGATCAAGCCCTGCTCCAGATCCCTGCTCAGCAGGGAGTCTGCTTCTCCCTCTGCCTGTTGCTCCCCAAGCTTGTGCTCTTTCTCTCTCTCTTTCTCATTCTACCTCACGTAAGTAAATAAAAATCTCTTAAAAAAAGAAAAGAAAAACATGAAAGCAGCAACAAAGTGGGGTGCCTCTTGGCTGTCACTGGCCTCAAGAGAGGCCAGATTCCTATGTGAAGCAACTGCTTGTGACTGTCCATATTAAAATATGGGGTGACCAAGAAGCTGACCTTGAAGCATTTGCCAATCTCACGTGATTGTTTCTTGAATATAGAAGCATTGTACCATATTTTACAGTTAGATCTAGGATGTTGGTTGGGATTGGGTTGACAGGTCCTAATAAAATGTTCCCTCTTCAAAAATAATAGAAAGAACATAAACAGAAGGAAAGGAGAGGAAAAGAAAGATGTTCCCAGAAGCATTTTCACGGAACAGCTCATTTTCCGAGATAAATTACTGACATTAACCTGGAGATATTGTGAGCTCTTCCCATTTGCATGGTAGTAGTATTCTGGGAAACACAGTGTATAGCAAAGCCTTGCAAATATATTTGGTGTTTATTATGTAAATCAGAGTTTAGTTTTTAGCTCAGATAATCATCTCCATCAATGTCTGGAGAGACGTTCTCAAGTCATGTAGAATGCAAGACAATTCTTCATTGTGAGATGGGTTGAGGCACTGCAAAGTATCTAGCATCCTGGCTCTTCGCAGGCTCCCCAATGCCGGCAGCAGCACCCCTGTCAAGACTGTGGCCTCCAGAAATACCCCTCCCCCAGCACTTTAATCCCCTGGGGCTTTCCAACCTTCATGATAAAATGATCTGAAAGAATGCAATGGCCAAATGCACCAGGGTGGGTGAGGACAGGGCATGGGGATGGCTTCAAGGATCCCTCTGTTCCTTCCAGGAGCTTTTTTTTTTCATTGAAATATTCACATACCATAAAATTCACCCTTTGAAAGTGGTTTCTCGTATATCCACAAAGTTGCGCAACTCTCACCACTAACTCCAAAACATCTTTATCAGCCCAAAGAGAAGCCCTAGTACCAGTTAGTAGCTCCTCCCTTTCTCCCCTCCCCCACGCCCTAGCAAGCACCAATCCGAGGTCCACCTCTGTGGACCCGCCCACTGTGGACATCCCATACAAATGGAATCACAGAACACAGTGGCCTTTTGGGTCTGGCTTTTTCACTTAAAACAGTGTTTTCAAGATTCACCCACACTGTAGCGTGGATTGGTACCTCATTCCGTTGAAAGGCTGAATATTATTTCATTATATGGATAGACCACCATTCATGGGTGATTCATCCATTGATAGAAAGCTGAATGAGGGCTAACTTTTGACTATTACAAATTGTGCTTCTATGAACATTTGTGTATAACTTTTTGTGTGGTCATACATTTTCAATTATCTTGGATACATACCAAGTTGTTATTGGGTCATATGGTAATTCTACACTTAAATTTTTGAGGACCTGCCTTTTTTTTTTTTTTTAAAGGGATTACACTATTTTAAAATCCCACCAGCAAAGTATGAGGGTTCCAATTTCTCCACATCCTCACCAACAGTTGTTCCTGACAGTCTTTTGGATAACAGCCGACCTGATAGGTGTGAAGTAGCGTGCCATTGGGGGTTTTGTTTACATTTCCCCAATGATCAATGATGTAACGATCTTTCCAGGGGCTTTGTGGCTATTTGTAGATGTCCTTCAAGAAATGTCTGTTCAAGTCTTTTGCTCATTTTTAACGGCGTCACTTATCCTCTTGTTGAATTGTAAGAGTTCTTTATATATTACTGATACAAGTCCCTTATCAGATGTATGATTTGCAAATTTTTCTCCCATACTGTGAGTTGCCTTTGCACTTTCCTGATGATGCCTTTGGAAATACTGAAGTTTTTAATTTTGATGAAATCCAATGTACTTCTCTTTCTTTAGTTGCATGTGGCATGAACCAGCTGTCCCAGCAGCCCCAGCAGCCCTACCTCCCTGCGCAAGGCCAGGGAATGGAGGCTGCTGGGATTTGAATGGGGAGCCTCACCCTTCCCATTTCAAAGCCTCTTGCTGGGATTCCATAAACAGGGTTTAATTCTCCAGATTATTAAAAAAAAAAAAAAAAAACCCTCTATCTCTGCTTCAATAAACTGTCCCCCAGAACGGGCAGCACCAACTCTACTAGTCATCCAAACCTTAGAGGCAATGATCCTTCTGGCCCTTTCTTCAAGAGCAAACCAAGCTGAGGGTATGAGGGCCCTGTACCCCGAATGGGCACCACATGGGGCTAGGAACACCAGAGGGGCAAGCTGGACAGTAAGGAAGGCCAAGGTCACCCCTTTGCAGAGGGAAGTCACCCCAAGCTGTGTTCTCCATGGGCCTCAGCTGGGAACCCATCCCTTTACTACCTCAGGCCATGCCCGGGTTTCCAGCAAAGGGCCGGGCTAAAATGTAAATATATGCCCGCAGGTTGGGGACACGTTCCTGGATGGCTGATACTGAACTACACGGGGGAAATTGAGGAAATACTGCAGCTGGGGAAATCAAGGCCCGGTGATAGCAAGGCACTCACAGTGAGTCCCTAGCTGGGGAGGAACCACACTCTCCTGCTCCCCTCTCTGACCTCCACTGAGCATGTTGGCTAGAATGAGGGTCGTGGGTCTCCAGCAACAGGCAGGGCCCGTGGGATGTGAGCGGCTTGCTTGGAGATCAGCACAGAGAGGTGCATGTCCCAGCAGGTAAGCCCCCTCACAGAGCACAGCAGGGGGGCCAGAGCAGCACCAGGACATGACCCCTTGTCAAGCAGGCGCCTCGCCTCTTTGGGACAACCCCACGATCTGGTTGTCTTAGTAACAGTAACAGAGGCCATTCCCTGGTGCTTCCTTGAGCGCCAGGTACCGAGCTAAGAAATGTACACGCACATCGCACGGATTCTCCTGACAGTCCCATGAGACAGTAAGTGTCTTCCATGAGGACATGTAAAGGTTAAGTGACTTGCCCATGATCATGAACCGTAAGAGCTGTACAGGCTTTCAAACCCAAGCACGCCAACGCCAAAGTCAGGGCTCATAATGGCCATATTTCCCGGGGATCTCAGCTCTCCTGAAGGTCCCTGCTGGAGTGGCTGGGTGGACTGCTCCCCTTAGCCGGCTTCATCAGGCGGCTAAGCTTGGCTTGGCTTGCAGAGCCAAGAGCTAAGCAGAGCTTGGCTCTGGAGCAGTCAGATCCCTAGTCTCTTCCCCCAGGGGAGGCCTGGGCTCTCCACCGGTGTCACAGCGCCCCCTGCTGCTCACTCCGACACTCTTTGCCAAGATCTCTTTACTGCCCAAGGAATGCCTGTTAGAAGCTCTGGGGGTTCCCCAGACGGGAGCCCCACTCCCTCACTAACACCCTATCCTCTTAAAGGTCCTACTAGGGCCTGGAGCAAAGCAGAGAGAAAATATGCATGTTTGTTTCTGGGTGCTGAGGTCAGGCTGGGGGCCCCAATTTCCTCTAGTTTTCCAGCCTCCTGTCGTGAAGCAGGCAAGAGGAAACTGCACACGCTGGAGGCCAGCAACCCCACCCCAGCTCTTCACATCCCTGCAGGTGTGTGTAAACCGATCTCGGTTCCCTCAACTGCCAACGGATAACCAAAGTGCCTACTTCCCTACTGGGGTACGGCTGGGGTCCAGCACCCCATAATGAGCTCCTCCCGTTCCTGAGCCTCAGCCTCCTCATCTCCTGAGGTTTCTTGGGCACCTGGCCTTCACCTGCATTACCTCATTCAATCATCACGGTAATGCACGAGGTGGAATAAGGAAATCGAGGCACAGAGGAGTCAAGTAAGTTGTCCGAAGTCACACAGCCATCAATATACGGAACCAGGATTCCAAATCAAGCAGCCTGGCTCCACATGCTGGGCTCATAACCACCACGTCACAGTGTCTTCCAGTGTCAAGATACCTTATACACTATGAAATGTGCAGACTCGGCATGGAGCTGGGGAGATCCAGAGGAGGAAGAAATTAGAAGAATTAGTAATTAGAAGAATAATGCCACAGTGGGAAGACTCCCGGGCTCGCATCCATCTTGGCAGACTTCCTGGAGGAGGTGGGGGCTGAGCCAAATCTCTTGGTGTTACAGGGTCTAGTGGTCAGGATGACTGGTGGAAAAGGGGCTGGCTGCCCTCCATTTGCCTGTGTGAAAAGGGGGAGGTTCCCAACTTCACAGGAACTTCGAGACAACAGGCACGAAGGGACTGTCACACTAATGAAAACATTTGCGGGGTGTCTGTATGGGCCAGGCTCAGTGCTAAGGGCTTCATGTGGGTTAACTTTTTTAATCCCCCAAGAGCCCTATGGGGTAGGAACCATTAATATGGCCCCTTTACACTTGAAGAAACTGGGCTTTCCAAGACTTTGAGTGGCTTTCCCGCGTCCTCTCAACAACCAAGAGAAGGCAGAGTTTGCACCCAGATAGCCTGACTCCGTGTCCTGTGCTACACACCCAAGTCATAGAGCTACACTTTCCCCAGGAAGAAAGCCCCTGGCTGCAATCTTC
Source organism: Mustela nigripes (assembly GCF_022355385.1). Lineage (NCBI taxonomy): Eukaryota > Metazoa > Chordata > Mammalia > Carnivora > Mustelidae > Mustela > Mustela nigripes. The sequence continues at coordinate 32,156,012 of NC_081569.1, read as the reverse complement.
ACTCTCCTGCCATCTCCGTGTGGACAGCCTTTCTAGGTGTTTCTCCTCGAAACTTTGCTTTTAGCTGAAACAAATCCAGAGGAAGAAAAAAGCCTCCCTTTCTTCCTGTGTCCCAGCATCCAGAAGGTGTCAAATGGAGGATAATCCCAGAACCAATGGTTCTTGCTTGGGGAAAGACAGATTATCTGTGTCTCTGGCGCCCTCTGCTGCCCCAACGGAGAACTTCATGGGATCCTGCGCAGCGTAGGGGGATCACCCCAGTGCAGCCAGGCAAAGGGGGTCAGGAGCAGGGCTTCCAAGCCATCTGTGAAGAAGGACCAGGCTGTTATTGTTTCTTTTTTTTCCTAACTTCCAGTCTGTCGCAGATGAAGACTTTCTGTAAGATGCAATACAAATGGAATTAGGGGGAAAAGTGAAACGAAATGAAATGCTTAAATATTACATGCAGCCATGTCAAATTGCTATAAAGGCTTCTCAGTGTGACTCTCAGTTCTCAGTAAGAATTTCCTGGGCCTGTCTTCAGGTGACAATGGGCTGTGAGCCAGCATGGACCCAGGGATCTCAATCTGAGTAGCACTGGTCCAAAGGGCCACTGAGCAAAAGGCCGGGCAGAGATCGATGGCTAGCTAAGAGGAACCCATCCCCTGAGGTGCCGCCTCAACATACAGCAAGGATTCCTGTGCCCTTCTGAGTCTCGGGGCTGCTGCTAACTCGGGGGACAGCTCTGCACCTGCAGTTGGGAAAGAAGGAGTAGCTTCGGTCTGAGACAGTCCCAAGGACAGTGTCCCAAAGAGGATGCCCAGAAGCCAGGCCCTGGGCTCTGCCCTCCCCACCTGTAAGCAGGAAGGTGAGACTGTCTAAGCCAATGAGGCCTCTGGAAACAGCTCTATCCTCTAACAAGCTGAGAGGTTGGGGGATGGAGGTCTGAACCTGATGTGAGACCAGGATGGTGGATGCCTATTTTCTCGTTCTCATCACCTCCACTCACTGAGCTTCCTCTTCCACAAATATTAAAAATGAGGGACTCAGATTATCTCTGAGGTCCCTTCTACATCTTGTCCTGGAAGATCTGCCTGTCCTCAGTGGGGGCATTGGGGGGAGCGCTGCAAGGCTAAGGCACAGCCAGGAGGAGAAACTGGAGTGGAATGGAAACGCGCTGGTTGTACACTGCAGACTGTCCCCAAGGCTTCTTGAGGACGAGGAGGATCCAGGGCCAGGGAGACCAGACTGGGCTTCTGGGAGGGGTGCGCGCAGGGCAACCTTGGAGGGCAGAGGTGTGGCAGATCTGCTGGGCAGAGGCATTTGCTGAAACTGAAGGAACACTGGAAGGAGGCGAAAACAGCTCTTTCGGTGTTAGCTAGCGGCCACACACAGCCACACTCGTCTTGTCCCCTCCCCCGCCAGTCTCAGCTACCCGCCTCCCCACCCCCCCCCCCCCCCCCACCCCCGCCCAACCACCTCGCCTCTAAGCAAAGTAAACCCAAGTGCTTGAAAGAGAAAGAGAGCAAACAGCTGCGGAGCAAAGAGCCAGCTTCCCACCCATTCCCAGCCAAGGTGAACAGGCTGCGAGTTTGTTGACAGAGAAAAAAAGTCATCAATTTTTCATTACCCAGTGAAGGCAACAGAATGTCTCGGGATGTCAACAGTTTCCAGGCAACAAAGACGAACCAAATACACAGGCCCCTCACCTAAAAAGATGTTTCCTTTACAAGCATCAGCTTGGATGGGGAGCCAGGGGAAGACGAGAGCCAGAGGCAGGTGAGATCACTCGACAGCCACAGGGCCGGATCCAGACGCTGGGGGTTTGTGGCCATCTACGGCGACCTTGTTAGCAGAGCTTGTCAGACTATGACTCAAACTGAGCCTGCCTTTTGGAAGCATTCAGGCACAAAACGTCAGAGCAAGACCCAAGAGATCAATTGGCGTGGCTTATTCATCCCTTCATTCAAAACAAACATTTTTGAGCATTCCTAGGGCCTGGCGCTCGGGCCTGAAGCCCAGTCTAGCTGCAGAGATGCGTCCGTAGGCCACCTCTCTTCACCTTACCAATAAGAAAACCAAGAGCCAGAGAGAAGAAATGACTGTCCCAAGATCACGCAACCACGTGGAGGCTGAGCTGTCCTTGAACCCGCAGCTGAAGGTGCTCTGTAGCCGTGTCCTGGTCCCCAGGGTGCTCGGGTCTGGGCTCTTGGCAGGGGGCCCACCAAGTGGCCGGCCCAGACCAATTCTTGTCCAGAATCAACACGGGGAACTTTCAAGAGACCTTGAGCAGAAGGGTTCGGATACTGAATCTAAAAACTAAAAGAAGATCATTGAAATCTCTTGTGGTGGGTATATTATTGTGATTTTTAACTCTCAAGGTGGGTTCCAACCAAAATAGGAAGGGTGGCCCTTTCCAGAGTGCTTTGTCAGGACTGCAGGCTCCCAGGATGTCTCCCTGTGTTTGCACTGACATTTCCCAGTGAATGTCAATGAAGACTCAAGAATAAGTCAACACAGGTCCTCACAATAAATGCCAAAGCTTGTTAGCAGAGTAAACCGTGTGCTTAGCCTGTCTTAAAAGAATCTTTGCTGAGTAAACAGAAGGAAGGCTTTACTTGAGAGTAAACAGAGCAAGGAGCTGGGCGCGCCCGTAGGGCTGGTAGGTGAGTCTCCGGCAGAGGCTGTAGAGACATCTTCGAGGGGGGCCGTGAGGTCAGAGGGCTTATCTCATGTTCGAGCAGAACAGACCTCTCTCCCCAACAGCCTCTGCTCCCACGAGGATCCCACCTCTCTCAGGAAGGAGGCAGAAACCAAGACTGAAAGGAGAACTTAGAGATGCATCTCCTTTGCTCAGAGGTTCCAGGACCCTCTCAGGACCATTTTTATTTTTAAACACGATTACAATGAAATGTAGCCCTCCTGATGGTTCATCAGACGGCAGTGGGAAAAATGTCTTTGGTCCAGATAGGCCACCAGCTTTCTGTCCACGCTGATTCAGTATTATCCTTGGTGATAGTAGATGAGGAAATGAACCTTAGTAGCTGCTGATCTTTTGCCCACAACTTATACTTCCTTCATGGCCTTATTTACATGAGCGTCTCATTTTCCCAAGTAAAGACACATTACGGTCTGAAATCTTTGACCCATAAACTTGTTAGTCTCGAAAACCCAAGTGCAACCACTGACTTAAAAGCATCTCAAGTATCTTTTCACCAGAAAACAAAAAACAAAAAACCCTCAAATATTCCACTTCTTATTTAATTTATGGATTCCTTGCCTCTTTCTCGAAAAAATATGGGAGTGTAGATTGGAGTACCAATATGCAGCAAAATCATTAAAAAAGGCACACACACACACACACACACACACAAATTTTTTAATTAGTACCAAGAAAACAAGGAGGAAACATTACCCATCTTGGGTCCATTTAACTGCTGAGAATAGGCATTGAGCCTAGCACTGTTTGTCAGTAGCTAAAGCTGAGAGGGCCTGGTAAGTCACAGAACGCTTGCTATGATAAAAGAGGGCTGGCTAGCAATTCCTCAGAGGATACAAACTTTCTCTTGGCCCTAAATTTTAGAAGAATTTTCACATGAGACCTAGTAACAACAAAACGGCCTCCGCAAGTTTTATGGCAAAAGCAGAAGTGGTTTTCATGTGGCTGTTTCTTCCAACAACCTTGGAGGACAGCCAAGGGCACGCCAGATAGCACAGCAGCTCAGTAACGTGCTTTTTCGACAAGAAATGAACTTGAGCACGTTAAAAGGAAAAGTCAAACGTTCTAAGTAAATTACACAGGAGGCATGACCATATTAGATAAAGTGAACTTGGTTTCCTCTTGGCAGAGTCACTGGTGGGCATACAAACATGCCTCTCCTTCCTGAGGTGTGGACTGACTTACTCACTCCTGGGCCAACAGCCCACCTGCCCAGCCTGCCTGACTCACACACCCCACCCAGCCCAGGTATGCTCTGGTAAGAAAAGGTCGACTTAGCTAAGTAGCCATTCCTACGATTGGCCACGGTGGGGCAGCACTGAGCCAGCATCCGCAAAACAAACCCCCCAAATTCGCTTTGTAATAAGCAAAGCCATCCAGCATATAAGCAAGTCTACCAATCCACTAAATCCATTCATCCTGAAAAACCCACATTTGGCTGTTTCCATAAATATTTAAAGGTGGAAAAATAAAAGAGCCCCTCCAAGAGCAGAAATGTTTTCTGTGATTCTCTTTTCAACTTTTTAAAGGGTCGATCCATCATATAAAAACAGCAAAGAAATACTAACATTTTTTGAACAGGAACCATGCTGAGTGTCTGACATGTACCATATCGTGTAATTCTGCAAGAACTTGATGAGGTTGGTGTCATCATTATCCCTATCTTGTAGGTGAAGAAACTGAGGCACCCAGAGTTTAGACAGCTCGCCTAAAGTCACACTGCCCTATTCAGGGGCACAGTGGGATTTGAATTAATCCAGGTAGTGTGACAGAGAGCATTTAACCTACCTCCTTAAAAACCTGTGGTATCTTGTCTGCACTCCTCCCAGAATCAGATATTGTATTCCCCATCCCAGCCTCCAGATAATAGCCAGCAAAATTTTTCTTGCTTTCTTTATTTTGAGCTAAAACTGTCTCCTGGTTGGTCAGAGTTCTTCCCTCCAGAGATACATAAAATAAGTTGTTTTTCTTCCTTTTTATTTTTTTTAAAGATTTTATTTATTTATTTTCTTCCTTTTTATTAAAGATGTATTAATTTATTTGGTTGACAGAGAGCACAAATAGGAAGAAGAGCAGGCAGAGGGAGAGGGAGAACTAGGCTCCCCACTGAGCAGGGAGCCTGATGCAAGGCTTGGTCCCAGGAACCTGAGCTAAAAGGCAGATGCTTAACCCACTGAGATACCCAAGTGCCCCAAGTTCAGTTTTTCTTCTATACTGAAGACACTTCACTTTTAAAAAATTAACGATAGTGTTAACTATTGCTCCCCAACCGCCATCCCCTCCCCCCCCAAAAAACAGCCCTGTGCCTGGAACAAGTCATTATTCTCAATTTACAAATGTGCCCCATCCCATTCCTGCTGGTTAACAGCACGTGCTGGAATCTCCTGATGCAGAGGTTTAACAATAGATTAGTTACTTTAATTGGCTAACCTGTGCCCGAGAGGACAATGCCATTACCAAACCAGACTTAAAAGCTATTAAAAGTAATACATGGCTGTGGTTTTTAAAAATCCAAGCAATATGGAATGGATAAACTGAAATGGAAAATCTCACTCCCATCCTCTCCAACCCTTCTCAGAGGTAATCTTTTACTTTTTACTTATTTTTTGTTGGGTTTTTTTTTTTCCTTTAACCCTTCCAGAATTTCCTTTACACATACAAACAGATGCATGTGAATCTTTTAGGGTCGTATTACGTATACTGGTCTTCAGCTTGCTTGTTTCACTTAACAAGGCCTTCTAGATATCGTTCAATAGCAGCACTCCTGTTAACAGTTACACGAAAGCCTCCTCTCAGGCAATTTTCTTCTCTTACAAAAATGCTTCATTGAAATTATACATGTATTTTTTGGATGGATTTCTGCAAGTGAAATTCTTGGATGAAAGAACACCTTTAATTCTGAGAGATGGAACCCAGTTGCACTCCTTAAAAAGTGGTAGTAATTTACACTCCAATCAACAGTCCACTTTCCAAGCATGGTCAATGTAGCTTATTATCCAACTGGATATTTGGAGACAGTTATTAATTCATTCTTTCAGACCATGTTTATCATGTACCTTGTACTTGTCAGGCACAGCACGAGCAGCTGGGTTTGCCCTAAACCAGGAGTTTCCAGTGCTAACCCACAGACTTCCTGGGACTGGTGAAAATGCAGGGTTCCCACCGCCTTCCGCCTCCCCCAGCTTTGGGTTCCTCAGCCTGTGCAGTGTGCAGGGGCCCAGGAAACTGGGTAGTTGTTGCTATTTGTTTCATTCGGATGTTTTGTTTTGGTTTGGTTTGGTCTGGTCTGGTCTGGTTTTTACAGATGCCCAGGTGCCTCAGCTGGATGATGAGTAGCCAAAAGCAGAAGAAATCACTTCTTTTTCTGGGCGAAAACGCTTTCTGGAAAGGAAGGTGCTGAGAAGAGTCAGCACCTACTTCCCTAAAATAAAACAGGGAACTAGTTGGAGTGATATTAACTATCCATACCCATCCGCCCCTTCCCTCGAAAACCAGCTCTGGGGCAGGAATGGGTCATTGTTCCCAGTTTACAAATATGCCCCATCCCATTCCTGCTGGTTAGCGAAAGTGCTGGAGTTCACGGCAGAGAGGTTTCACAACCGACTAGTTACTTTAGTTCACTAGCCAGCGCACCAGCCTGCGAAACCTCCACTAAAACAGACTTAAAAGCTATTCCTAGCGCCGGGGATATTAATGAGCATGCGCAAAAGGCTCCGCGGATCCGCGCGCCCCCTAGTGGTCAATGGGCCTCGGTGCAATTGAGAAATTCGGCTTCCCTCGGCCACCCTCGGCTTTTAGCCCCGCCTCTCGTCCCGCCCTCCCAGCACGGACTTTGATTGGCGAGCAGCGGGCTATAAAAGCTCGAGCGCGGGGGGCCAGACTCTCAGGCACCTGTGCGGTTTGAGGAGCTCACTTCTGTGGCGCGTGAAGTCGGGGTGGGCAGAGGACTCTTCATCCCGCCGCCGGCCCTCCGTCTCCAAGTTCGTGCCCCTTCTCCGTCATCCTAGACGACGTGGACGTGACAGGGGAGGTGACAGGTAGGTCACTGTGTCCGGAAGGCAATTTGCGGGGCTCCGGGGCGCCACACCTTTGCCTCTGCTTCCTCACCGGCCGAGAATTCCTGATTCAGCACTGAAGCCTGGCTGGGGCCTCACCTGGGGATATCTCCGGACGCTCTTCCCTTCGGTTCACGGAGCCGGAGCTCTCGGGTTCCCACCCGAGGGCCTGGCCGCCCACACCTGTACCTGGCAACCTGGAAGGTGCATATTAAGTGGGGAAGGACGGAAAGGAGGGAGGAAGGGAGGAAGCTCGCCGTGGGGGGCAGGCTTGGTTTTGTGCTCCTGTACCGGCGGCCACAATGATAAGAACATTCACTGGTCCAGAGACTTGGGTTCCAATTCTGGCTGTCCCATTCCCTGCTGCTGAGCAAGGTCCTCCTCCCCTCTGGGCCCCGAATTCCTCGTGTGTAAAAGGGGAGGGTTGGACAATGTGATGAATGCATATTGAACACCAACAATGAGCCAGACACGGTGATAAGTAATGAGGATACAGGTGAGCAACGCAGGCAGCCCCATCCCCAAGCTTACTGTTTGGAGGAGGAAGATACTGACCAAACTGTCACAAACGCATAATTACACATCTACTCGAAGAAGCGTTAAGAGAGGGAACTTGCAGCAGAGTATTTAATATAGCCTGGGGTGGCCTTCCTAGAATTGACTGGGGTAGATGGTCAGTGGCCTGGTGAGAGTGGAGAATAGCAAGTGCAAAGATATGGAAGGTGAACACACATTTTTTTTTTTTCATTGTATTTGGATGTCCTAATAACCCTCAAAGTATACAAGCCAGAAGGGTGGAAGCTGTGGTGAGTTCAACTATGTAGAAGTTAGAGGGTTATTTGGAAGCCCATAACTCCTTGAGGGATCCTGTGAAAATACACGATGGCCCTGACCCCTTGTCCTTCTATAAGCGTTCGGGAGGATTGTTTGTTTTGTTTTGTTTTAAAGATTTTATTTATGTATTTGACACAGATCACAAGTAGGCAGAGAAGCAGGCTCCCTGCCAAGCAGAGAGCCCGAGGGGCTTGATCCCATGACCCTGAGATCATGACCTGAGCCGAAGGCAGAGGCTTAACCCACTGAGCCACCCAGACACCCCAGTTCAGGGAGGATTGTTGAATCAGACCTGAACAGCTCAGGTTTCATGATGCAGGCTGTGGGGTGTCTGCAGTCTGACTCTGAGGGGCCTCTCCTGGCTGCTTCAGAAGAACCAAAAATACCAATGCTCTCTTGAAAGTGGCTCGTCTTTACCTTTAGCAGAATTATCCAGGCTTGTTTGCAAAGATAAGTTGGAGAAGAGGCTTGTACAGTGACAGGAAAAAAATCAAAGGTCCATCACCATACCTTACAAAAGCGCACGCGGGAAAGGGACACCATGTCGTGGTAGAACTAGTGGAGACAACGGAGGTGGCAGACCCCGCTTTGCCTGCCATTAGCTATGCGAACCTGGCAGGCACTCGGACTCTCTGAGCACCAGTCTGCTGTGTGACCAGGGTGAATTTACTGCTTCTGACATGGTCAAGTTCAAAATGGGAAAACCTGTGGAAGTTATTTCTAAACTCTAAAGCATTATGCGACCAAGCTCATTAACACCTCGTTCACTTTGTTCTCTCAGAATTTTACTGTATATGCTCCTTCAAATTGTGAGGAGAAAGAATTTGACATATTTTATTTGAATTTGTAGCAATATACCAAGTTGTTTTGTTGCATAAATATTTTGAATTCTTTCATTTTAATTAGAGTGTTTCTCTTTTCCAAAAGGTGGTTTTAGAATTTCATGTGTGGTTTGCTCATCATTTTTAGAAGAAAGGAAAAAAAAAAAAAAAGGAGTAAAACAGTTGACAGGAGCTTTGAATTTTTTTTATCCCATTGTGCAACACATTCAGTGACAATATGGATTTTTAAAAAAAAAAATTGTTGTTCTTAGATGGCTTGTCAGTGAGCAAGTCTGTTCCTAAAATTCTCCCCTACACCTAATCCTGGCTCCTTGCTGATGCAAGATTATAAAAGGGGCGAGTGAGCCAGCCTTGGACCTGGGTATGCTTTCAGTGGCCACAGGAGAGAGTTGAACAGAATCTTGGGAACAATGGAACTTTTTAAACAAAGTATAGAGTATGTTTGGTGAATAATCAGTAGCATGAAACCAGTCATGAGAAACCAAAGCTGCTGGCTGATTGCAGAGGACTGACAGTGGGCGGGGAGTGTCTGAAGAGAACAAGGCTTAGGCTGGCTGGACCGAGGGATTCTGAGAACCAGGGATGCCAGCTGTGTTCTTTGTACCTTACACAGAAGGGAAATAGCATCTGCATACCAGTGAGCATTGTTGGGCCAGTCCATTCCCCAACATAAACTAGGTATTATTCCCATTTTGCAAAGAAGAAATTAAGGGTCAGGAGAACTAAAAAGGCAGTGGAACTGGGCAGACTTTTTAACTCAGGATCAAATGAATAGAAGGTTGGCATTTCTGCATGTGTCGGTGGATCTCCTACTTTATCAGATCATTCTTTGGAAAGGTTCTTAGCTCTACTTAGGGTTTTACTACACTGAAAGATTTCTTTTCAAAAGCTGGGCCCACCGATGAGGCCATGTTTGCATTGGAGTCTTGCTATAGCGCACATTTGTCATTGTATAGAGTTTGGGTAACTGAACTTGGTATTTGTGTCCCAATCTACCACTTCATTTACAGCTGTTCTAGATTCTGTTTTCCTTTATGTTCCTGTTAAGTGTTCTCTTTAATCCATTCAAGGTATTTCCTTGGCTAAGGGAAGTGTCCATATTCCCTCCTCACACTTAAGTGCTTCCAGAACAGAATTTCAGAAGTCTCCAGAACCCAGTGAGGCAGGCCCTCTCATTATAGATGAGTAAACTGAGGCAGGAGGGGAAAAGGAGCAGGGACATGGGGAAAGATGCTACGAGCAGGCTTTGCAGAGTATCGTCTGAATCCTTCTACCCATTTACTAGTCTTTACCTCATGTTAACCTCTGAGCTTCCATTGACCCACCTGTGACATGGGTCTTACCATGGGCTTGTTATGCAGAATGACGGGACATGCTGGAGATCAGCACAGCACTGGCTGTTAGCTGATGAAGATGAGGAGGAAAAACACTTAAGTGTGTGTGTAGATCAATCTTTGGGTAAGCTCTTCACCCATGAGTCTTGAACTTATGACCCCAAGACCAAAGAATTCCATGCTCTACCAAACCAGCCAGGCACCCCACAATCACTTTATGACCCATTTCTCACATGCACAAAATTTTAATGACAGTAACCTCTAAGTACTGCACTTCTTAAGATCTTAAAATAACCACCCCTTACCTTACTTAATCCATCTTATTTTTGAGCTTTAGGAAGAGGGCAGTGTGCTGTATGCAGTTTACCAGGACTTGTTCTTAATCTAACCTTAAGAATTCCTCTATATCCACAGCTCATTTTCACTGCTGATCATTGAGGATCATTTTATTTTCTAGCTGATGGACTTGAGGTTTTTGCTGTCTTCTAAGTACTGCTTTAAACATTCCCAAAGATGCATCCTGATGTCCTAACGTAGTTTCTCTTGGGTAATAATGCACAGAAGTAGAATTGCAGGGTTGTGTTCAATTCTGTGAGGTACACCAGCCACTTACCCATCTGGTTCTAAACACTAATGATTTTGGACAGTGGACATTTGGGGCCATGACATCCTGCTTTTCACCAACTCTTGATCTCTAATAGAGACATCTAATAGATGTTCAGGTGCCTGGCACCTAATAGGTGCTCTGAAGACAAAGTAACCACGTTCTATAAATCCAAATCTTCGGGTCCCCTGGCATTTTGAAGGGAACCAGTCTTCATACCAGTGCTCAGCCATCCCCTTCCCCAAAGGTTACTTTTTTAGTGTCAAACTCAGATTTGAATTTTGGTTTTAACCTCTTTGTGTAAATGGGGACTCAACCTTGAATTTTCTTTTTTTGAGAAAGAGAGCGAGAAATCAGAGTAGGAGGGAGAAGCAAATTCCCCACTGAGCAGGGAACCAATGCAGGGCTCAACCCCAGGACCCTGAGATCATCACCTGAGCCCAAGGCAGAAGCTTAACCGACTGAGCCACCTAGGCGCCCCAACAAGCCTGAATTCTCACCACTTCTTCAGTTATTGCTGAATTCTAAGCCCAGGGATATAGCAGTACTCTACCTCTGATGACTCGGCACAGCTCAAAAAATTTGTAGCCAGGATTTTACTTGGGATTTTTTTTTCTTTTTAAAGATTTATTTGACAGAGAGAGGGTGCACAAGCAGGGTGAGTGGGAGAGGGAGAAGCAGGTTCCCTGTTGAGCAGGGAGTCTGATGTGGGACTCGATCCCAGGACCCTGGATCCTGACCTGAGCAAAAGGCAGATGCTTAACCAACTGAGCCACCCAGGTGCCCCTTACTTGGGATTTTTAAGAGGCCTTGATTATACCAGAACCACCGACTCTTACTCCTATCAAGAAGACAAACCCTGTGGTCATGAACTCACACAGGTGACTCCGACAAGGCATCTGCTCTGATCTCTCTCCCACCTCTCCATGCAGTTCCACACGCAACATTAGGTATTCTTGGCACAGCATCTGACTGGTGCCATACTTCTCACCAGGAGTTGGTGGTGGCAGGGGGCAATACCAGAAGAGGGCATACCAGAAGAGGGTCATACCAGAAGAGGCTGGCAGCCAGTGCTGCAGAAAGGAGATCATCTGTACAATGCACATCCCCAAACAATGGGCAAAACCAACAGCAACCAAGAGTTCAGCTTTTTATTGAGCAGCTTACACAAGCAGTTTAGTCAAAAAGACCAAAGCCCATGTCATCATCAGACTCCTCAGATTCTTCTTTCTTTGCTTCCATTTTCTTCTCCTCAGCTAAAAAAATGAAAGTCAACACTTGCTAAGTATTTTAAACTCCAAAGAGCTCCAGGCCCCTCAACTTACCTGGTCAAAAATGTCCTAGCCTTGGTTCCAACCATGCCCCTGGCTATAGGGTTTCTATACATCATCTACTCTTAGCAAATTAAGTATTATAGGCATCACTGCTCTTTATCTCCACTCCTCCTTCCAATTTTTTTTAAAGATTTTATTTATTTGACAGACAAAGATCACAAGTAGGCAGAGAGGCACGCAGAGAGAGAGAGGAGGAAGGAGTCTCCCTTCCCAGCAGAGAGCCCCATGTGGAGCTCAATCCCAGGACCCTTAGATCATGACCTGAGCTGAAGGCAGAGGCTTTAACCTACTGAGCCACCCAGGTGCCCCTCTTCCCTCCAATTAAAAAAAAAAAATGCCTACCTGGGGCAGCAGTGGTGGAAGGAGCAGGACCTCCTGCTGGCGTAGCACCACCTGCTGGGGTGGGTCCACCAGCTCCTACATTGGAGATGAGGCTCCCAATGTTGACGTTGGCCAGGGCCTGCAACACACATGCATACACTGATCACACTTATGCTGGCCTTTTGTTACAGCACTCCCCCCCCCCACACACACATCCAAAGGTACCCCCCTCCCCTGAAGGAACAACAACCAATTCCCAACACTATATCGTTCTTCCTTCTCTGGAGTCTCCCAGTGACATCTGGCTGCTACTTAGATTCCCCAAGACTTAGACTAGATTATGACCACACAGCTGAATTAAAAATTAGTCACACACACAAAAAACTACTCAAGCTTTAAATCTTACAATTGCATTGCCATATTTCAGTAGCAAGACAGAATAACTAATTAATTCCTTCCTTTTATAGGTGAGAAAACTGGCCCCAAAATGCTGGTGTAAGTTGTTGGCAAAAAAACTCATGCCTCCTTAAACACTCAAACCAGGATTCTTTCCACAGTTCCAGATCTCCTCTTAACAGTGAATTCCATTTTTCATACTGCTAAGTCCAGGGACTTTATTAAAGAGGAGGACCTTTACTAAAGGCACAGTGTTTTCAATCATTCAGAACTCTCTGGACACAACGTGAAGAGATGAAGCTAATAGCCTCTTGCCAGAGATTAACATAAAATAGGAAAGATAGCCAGTGCCAAGTTCCTTGGGTAGGAATCTTGTCTTCGTTAGTCTTTTTATATCCCCCCAAAATAGTAAATGGCCAACAAAAGGTCACTACATCCAATTTCCATGAAACCAGACTATCATGCAAGAATAATGTGCTTGGAACAACATGGGCGATATTATCCCCTGGGTGGCCGATTTAAGGAGTCATTTGATGCGCATGTGTGTATACCATATATATATTTATGAATGTCATGGTTTCAGAACAGAAGCAAAGAGAAACCTGACTGAAATCAAGTAAAAGTCATAAACTTTAATTAGGCTCTAGATAAGGAACTATGAGGAAATACCACTTAAAGATCCAGTGGAATATCGCACTTTTCAGCCTTTTTAGTGTTACACGAATACCTGACTTAATCAGTAATGTCCCAGATTTGCTTCTCCCCATCACTTGGCTGCCCTCACCTTACCTTTGCAATCAAGCCGGGCCAGAAGGGTTCAACATTCACACCCGCTGCTTTAAGGAGGGCATTGATCTTATCCTCCTAAAAAACAGCAAACCAAAGTGTAGTTTTCGTAAACGTCTCCAAAACACTGCAAACAAAAGACATTCAAAACGTGTGTCCAAAACCGTGTTTAACCACTTCATAGATTCTACCTGTATTTCATGTGCGCTTATTTAAAACTGACCCTTTCGTACACTCTTACGATCACCAGCAAAGAGAATGCAACCGGCTCTGGTGTTCCAGGCCCCTCGCAAGGCAGCGCATCGCTTCCTTTTCGCAGGCAGAACTTGCCCAAGCCACGCCGCTATTTTAAGTTGCGAGTCAGGGCCGGAGGTAGAGCAAGCTAATTAATGTGCTCTCCACATCCCGCAGCCTGGCCCAACAAGGCCTAGTAAGAGGAGCGCAGGAATTCAGGGCCACCAAACAGGGAGTGTCCCAGGTGCGGTTAGGATGCCCTCACGCCGCGGAAGTTTCGCTGAAACAAAACCCAAATACTCCAGTCCCCCAGGAAGCTGGAGCACGTGGGCCCGCCCGCTGCTGGGCCCCTCTCCCCCGCCGGGGATGTTGATGGCGCGGGTCTGGCACGCACTCACCGTGACCGTCACCTCATCGTCGTGCAAGATGAGGGCCGAGTAGATGCAGGCGAGCTAAGAGACCGAGGCCATGATGCTGGCGAGTGCTGAGCGGACGTGCCGGCGCGGTGCTAGTCGCCTGATGAAGTGATGGCCTCCCCCAACACGGCCTTTGCTTGCTCCGAAGGACTGAGCATCTTAGCGGGCAGCTGAGGGAAGGACATTCCGCGCTTGTGCAGCCTTTTTTTTTTTTTTTTTTTTTTTTAAGATTTTTATTTATTTGACAGGGATCACAAGTAGGCAGAGAGGCAGGCAGACAGAGGGGGCCGGGAAACAGGCTCCTCCGCTGAGCAGAGAGCAGGACGCGGGGCTTGATTCCAGGACCTCGAGATCACGACCTGGCCAGAAAATGCTTTAACCGACTGAACCACCCAGGTGCGGCCAATGCGCCTCTTATATGGATCACGGGGGCCAATCGGTGCCCGGGCCTGGCGGAAGAGGCGGGGCGAGAACAGCCCGCCCGGAACACGTTGGCGCCTGCGCATAAAGCGCAACTCGCTCGTTTGCGAGTTGAAAAAATTGGTGGTTCTTGAAATTGCAAGGTTTTGGGGTTCGGCTAAAACTCAGGGCTCCTGAACAGTAAAAATACTTTTAGGAAAAAGATATCTAGGTAAATGGATTTCACCCCCATCGACCGTAGCCCGTGTGACACTATTCGGACATGTAATGACGTCGCCAGCCTCCCGGAGCTGTGCCCACCTGGAGCGCAGGAGCTAAAGGTCAGTTTGGAGGCTTCTGGTGCTTACTTAGCGCGGCGTCTCCGGTCCTGAAGCGGTGGGGGAGGAAACGGGCAGCAGTGCCATGGGAGCGCCCACTGTGTCCCGGGCGCTGAGTCCCACTCTACAAGGGTTCGTTTAATCCTCACCCAGCGGAAGGGGTAAGCACTGTTACTATACGTATAAAACATCTATTGGGAATGGAGGGGAACTTTCCAAATCCGTTTCAGTTTTTGTAACTAAGGCACTCCGTGTTTGGGTGGAAGTGTCCTGAAACTGCCCTTAAGATGTTCAAGACTTTGTGAAGCAACTGCTGTCTAGGGGCTGCGTTGCCATTTTGTATCTTTTGAAGCTTAATAAAAATTGGTATTGGATTCATATTGAGAGTTGGGCTTTTCTTCTTCTTTTTTTTTTTTTTTTTTTTTTGAGGTATCATTGACATGACATTTTTGTTTCTGGTGTATAGCATAATGATTCGATATTTGTGTGTGTCACAAAACGTACATCAACCATTTTTTCTTTTCTTTTTTTAAAAAACTCTACTTATTTATTTGACAGACAGAGATCACAAGTAGGCAGAGAGGCAGGCAGAGAGAGAGGAGGAAGCAGGCTCCCCGCCAAGCAGAGAGCCCAATGGAGGGTTGATCCCAGGACCTGGGATCATGACCTGAGCAAAATGCAGAGGCTTAACCTACTGAGCCACCCAAGCGCCCTACATCAACCATTTTTAAGGTCTACTCTCAGCAACTTTTAAATATGAAACACAGTATTATTAACTATAGTCACCATGTTGTACGTTATATCCAGTGACTTGTAACTTCAGGTTTGTAACTTTTGAGCCCCTTCACCCTTCCACCCCTCCCTCTGGCAGCCACCAGTCTGTTCTCCGCATCTATGAGTTCGGTTTATTTATTTTTGTTTGTTGTTTGGATTCCACATGTAAGTGAGGTCATACAGTGTTTGTCTTTCTCTGACTTGTTTTGCTTAGTATAATGCCCCCAGGGTCCATCCATGTTGTCTCTTATGGCAAGGTGTTATATTTTTTTACACCTGAATAATATTCCTGTGGGTGTGTGTGTGTGTTTGTGTGTCACATTTTCTTCATTCAATCGCTGATAGACACTTCCGTTGTTTCCGTGTCTTGGCCATTGTAAATAATGCTATGGTAAACATGGGAATGAATATATCTTTTCAAATTAGTGTTTTTCTTCTGATAAATACCTGTGGGAAAGGCTTGATCATATGGTAGTTCTATTTTTAATTTAGGTGGGAACCTCTGTACTGTTTTCCACAGCATTTGCATCAATTTATATTCCTACCAATAGTACACAGAGGTTTCTTTTCTTTATATCCTTGCCACCACATGTTATTCTTGTCTTCTTGATGACAGCTATTCTAACAGATGTGAGGCAGTATCTCCCTGTGGTCTTAATTTGATTTCCCTGATGGTTGGTAATGTTGAGCATTTCATGGGTCTGTTGGCTATCTGTATGTCTTTGGAAAAGTGTCTATTCAGATCTTTTGTCCATTTTTAATGGAATTTTTGTTGATACTGAGTTGTAGGAGTTCTTTATTCATTTTGGATATGAACCCCTTTTCAGATATATGATTTACAAAAAATTTCTCCTACTCAGTAGGTTGTCTTTTCATTTTGTTGATGATTTCCTTTGCTGTGAAGAAGTTTTCAGTTTGATACAGTCCCACTTGTTTACTTTTGTTTTTGTTGCCTTTACTTTTGGAGTCAGATCAAACAATCTTTGCCAAGGCCACTGTCAAGGAGCTTACCACCTTTGTTTTCTTTTAGGAGTTTTATGATCCAGGTCTTATATTCAAGTCTTTATTCCATTTTGAATTAATTTTTGTGAATTGTAAGATGGTGGTCCATTTTCATTCTTTTGTGTGTTGCTGTCCAGTTTTCCCAACACCATTCATTGAGGAGACTGTCCTTTCCTGATTATATATTCTTGATTCTTATGTCCTAAATTAATTGACCATATATGAATCAGTTGATGTCTGTGTCGTTGTGTGGTGTGTGTGTGTGTGTTTAAGATTTATTTCAGAGATAGAGGGAGACAAGCAGACTCCCCGCTGAGCGGGGAGCCTGACACAGGGCTCAATCCCAGGACCCTAAGATCATGACCTGAGCTGAAGCCAAAGAGTCAGATGCTTAACTTACTGCACCACCCCAGACACCCCTTAATATCTCAAACTTCTAAACAATTTTTTAAAACTATCAAGCTTTCTAAAATAAAACTTGTTTTGAGTTTTCATCCAACTCCAGAAGCAATTATAGTGGAATTTGGGTGGAAAAAGGTAAAGCTACTGAAAAATTCGAACATTTCCAAAGCCAAAATGAATCTGTCTAAAATATAGTCATCCCCCTTCCCTGCCCCCAGTATACTTCAAAATAAAACAAAACAAAAAACTGATCTGGCAAATATGATACATCAACACAAAACAAAATATTGCCTGTCTTAAACTATACTAATAAGGAACTTTTTTAAATCAGTGTTTTGTCCTCCAAATTGTTTTCTAACTATAGTAGCAAAACCTGAACCTTAGAGTATAAGAAAGGTAAATTATAAGTTCTTCTCACTTACAAATGTAAACACAAAAATCTAAAATGTGAATGTCAGTTACATCAGTAAAACTGGAAAAACTAAAAGATCAATAAACTGAATGCAGTACTGTATATCAAAATATGGTATACCATGACTAAGGATAGTTCAGTGTAACATCTATTAAAAAGTAATCCATTAATAAAGAGGAAAACTAGATGAAATTCTTATAGATTCAGAAAAATGACTTGATAAAATTAAATAACCATTAACATAGACTCTTAGAAAATTGGAAGAAAAGATAACTTTCATATCCTGATAAGATATCTCCTAAAAATCTACAGCAAACACCATACGTACTGGTGAAACTTAAAACCTACTCTTTAAAATCAGGAACAAACAAAGATATGTCCTTTCCCTGCTTTACTTCAGTTACTATTTTACAGTTTAGCCATCTCCATAAGACAAGAAAAAGAAAAGTTATTAAATTGGAAAGTTGTGAACTCCACTATTCATAAATAATATTATTTATTTACCCAGAAGTTCAAGAGAATCCATAGGCAAACAAATCAACCTAGATTCAAGATTAATACACAAAAGCCAGCAGTGTTTCTGTGTTCAGCAAAAGTCAGTTATAAAATGTAGTATTAAAAATTATACTTCATACAAAAGCAACAAAAATCATAGTTTCTAGGAGTAAATCTAACAACTTATGCATGATCATTATTTTTAAAATTATAAAATTTTAAGGAACAACATCAGAGGCAATTTAAATAGAATGATATACCATATTCACAGATGAAAGGATCTTAAATTCTCTTCAAATTATGTCATTTCAGTCAATATTCCATTAGGGTTTTTGATGAAATTTGACCAGTTGTCCTTAAAATTTTCATGGAAGGATCAAGGACCAGTAAAAATGAAGACAGTGCTTTATTTATTTATTTTAAAGATTTTTATTATTTGTATTTATTTGTCAGAGAGAGAGAGACCACACAAGCAGGCAGAGTCGTAGGCAGAGGCAGAGAGAGAAGCAGACTCCCTGCTGAGCAAGGAGCTCCATTCAAGACTTGATCCCAAGACCCTGGGATCATGACCTGAGCCAAAGGCAGCAGCTTAACCGACTGAGCCACTCAGGTGTCCCTATTTATTGATTTTTTTAAGACTTTATTAATTTATTTGACAGAGAGCTAAGCAGGGGGAGTGGCAGGCAGGGGGAGTGGCAGACAGAGGGAGAGGGAGAGGCAGGCCCCTCCCAGCTGGGCATCAGGCTTGAACCCAGGGCCCTGGGATCGTGACCTGAGCAGAAGGCAGATGCTTAATCAGCTGAGCCATCCAGGCGTCCCAAAAGTGGTGTTTTAAAGTAATAAAAGAGTTCACCTTAAATGTCAGTTCCATGGAGGGAACACACTTTGGTTTGCCACTGCATTAATTGTGCCTAAAACAGTGCCTGACACATAGGGGGCACTCAAATAAATACATGCTGAATGAATTAAAGATGTGTCATTTACATGCAAGTAGATAAACAGACCAAGAGAACAGAGAACCTAGAAATCCACTGTCATACATGCAGGAACTGAGTAAGTCAGAGGTATAACTTTATAAATGGGGAAGTGGAGTGGTTGGTTAGGGGAAGAGTGCCTTTTCAAAAAAAAGGAAAAGATACATAGGTTTGATTATATTAAAACTGAAAACTACAAGCAAAAAAAAACCCATAAACAATGTCTGAGAAACTCTGACAGCCCGGAGCCTAAGAAAACACAATGATTAAATGTGATTTGGTTTCCTAGATGGGATCCTGGGAAGGACAAAAGACATTAGTTCAAAACTCAGGAATTCCAAATAAAACATGGACTCTAGTTAATAACAATATATTAATATTGGTTTATTAATTATAACACATTGATATGTTAATAATGGGGAAACTGGCTCTGAATAGGAGGGAACTCTCTATCCTCACAATTTTTTGGTAAAGCTAAAATAATTCTAAAAATTAAGTTTATTTTAAAAACACTATAACCAAAGCTAAAAAAAAAAATGTCATATTGGGAGAAGACATGAGCTCCAAAGTACCCAAAAGCTATATAAAGTCCCACAAACCTGTAAGAGAGACACAGCTGTCCTGTTTTGCAGAACATAAAAAATTATCAAGTAAGGAGCACTTGGCTGGCTTAGTCCATAGAAAATGTGACATTTGATCTTGGGGTCCTGAATTTAAGCCCCACAGTGGACATAAAACTTATTTTAAAAAACAAAATTATCAACTAAAAGTAACTATCTAGGGCTAAGAAATTTTTACTTAAACTGTAAAATGAGACCCAGTCATTAGCAAAGTGGTTAAAAATTTGGATGTCAGGCTCAGACTTGGGCTTCAATGTCAGCTGCACCACTTGTGATTTTGGGGGGCCTTGAGCAAGTCATCAGTCCTCTCGATCTGTTTCTTCATCTGCAAATTGTAGCTAACACCTGGACAGGTGTCAGACACCGAGCACCCAGTTAACCACAGCTGTTCCTCATGAATGTTTAGAACTATCTTAGCAAAAGGTCAGTCGCCCAATCATTTCCCTTTGTTATGTGTGGTTCATGGGCTCAGTGGATTCAACATCATACTTTTACTTCAGACAAATTCTCCTACCCCTCATTCCCCTGTCATAGTACAGTTGTCCTTTTTTTTTTTTTTTTAGCAAGTATTTAATGACCATCTACTATGTACCAAGTCCAAGTTAGATGCTCAGTTGTCCTTTTAAGGTGTATTTTCAACAGACTAAGCAACATGATACTTAAAACATTAAGAAACGGAGAGATTAAATCCAATAACATCTACTGACATAGGATTAAACTTCAGTGGTCTGGAGCATTTTAGAAACACAACTGTGATATTGCTTACTACTATACTATTAGTGACAAGTGGATTTTGTGGACTAGTGTCATACTTTCACTGTTAATATAACAGATTACTATTTAGTTTAAAAAAACAAAATCAGCCTCCAAAGAAACTCTAATTTAATCAGAGAAAAATTTGTGCCTACCCAGGTAAAAATGTCTGTTTCGCCATGTTTTCCGGTAGTACTTTTTCTAATTTATGTTTTTACCCAAACCATGTTTTTTGATTAAATGTCTAGAAGAGCATTCTTAATACATAGATATAACTATTATTACACAAAAAAGACATCATCAATTTAATGTCAAATTACTTTATTTTGGGGTGCCTAGGTGGCTCAGTCATTAAGTGTCTGCCTTCAGCTCAGATCATGATCCCAGAGTCCTGGGATCGACCCCCGCATCAAGCTCCCTGTGCATGGGGGGGGGGCCTGCTCAGTGGGGAGCCTGCTTCTCCCTCTCCCACTCCCCCTGCTTGTGTTCTTCTCTTGCTCTTTCTCTGTCAAATAAATAAATGAAATCTTTAAAAAAAATTACTTTCCGGGGGCACCTGGGTGGCTCAGTGGGTTAAGCCGCTGCCTTCGGCTCAGGTCATGATCTCAGAGTCCTGGGATCGAGTCCCGCATCGGGCTCTCTGCTCAGCAGAGAGCCTGCTTCCCTCTCTCTCTCTCTGCCTGCCTCTCCATCTACTTGTGATTTCTCTCTGTCAAATAAATAAATAAAATCTTAAAAAACAAAAATTACTTTCGGGACGCCTGGGTGGCTCAGTTGGTTAAGCAGCTGCCTTCGGCTCAGGTCATGATCCCAGCGTCTTGGGATCGAGTCCCACATCGGGCTCCTTGCTCAGCGGGGAGCCTGCTTCTCCCTCTGCCTCTGCCTCTGCCTGCCATTCTGTCTGCCTGTGCTCGCTCTCCCCCGCCCCCCGATAAATAAATAAAATCTTAAAAAAAAAAATTACTTTCTATTTTCTACTGCTTTTTTTATTGCAAAAATTCTACTTTTAATTTTTCCCTATTGAAATGGGTTTGACATAATATTTTATAAACTTACAGTGTACAATATCTTATACTATAGGATTTGATGCATTTATGTATCATAATATGATGATCACTTAGCAGTTAATTAACATCTATCACATTACATAATTATCCTTTCTTTATAGTACTTAATTAAGTTCTAGTCTCTTAGTAAGTTTGATGTTTGTAATATAGTATTATTGTCTGTACTATGCATTAGATCTCTAGGACTTACTTATTACTTGTTTTAAGGTTGTACCGTTAGGGGCACCTGGGTGGCTCAGTGGGTTAAAACCTCTGCCTTCAGCTCAGGTCATGATCTCAGGGTTCTAGGATCAAGCCCTGCATCGGGCTCTCTGCTCATGGGGGAGCCTGCTTCCCCCTCTCTCTCTGCCTGCCTGTGATCTCTCTCTGTCAAATAAATAAATAAAATCTTAAAAAAAAAAAAAGTTTGTACCCTTAAAAACATCTGCCTTGTCTCCCCACCCCCCACCCATTGATAACCACCATTTTATTCTCTGTTTTTACAGTTCGGCTTTTTAAAATTGCACATGTAAGCGATGTCATATAGTACTTGTCTTTGTCGGGCTTACCTCACTTAGTATCCTGTGTTCAGGGTCTCTCCGCGTCGTGACAAACGGCAGGACATCCTCCTTTCTCACAGCTGAGTACCACCCCTGTGTGTACGCGCACGCGCGCCGCATTTTTTTATCGTTTCATCTCCCGACGGGCCCTCTGCTTGTTTCTGGATCTCAGCTGTTGTAAGGAGTGCTGAGTGATCATGGCAGGGCAGGTATCTTTTCAAGATCGTGTTTTGACTTTCTTCAAGTAAATACCCAGAAGTAGAATCACCTTGTAGTTCTAATTTTAATTTTTTGAGGCACCTGCGTACACTGTTTTCCTCCATGGCTGCGCCAGTTTACATTCCCGGCAACAGTGCCCGAGGGTTTACTAATCTCTCCACATTCACTGCCAACACTTGTTACTCTTGTCTTCTTGATGAGAGGCGTTCTAACACCTGTGGTTTCCTTTGGATTGCCCTGATGATGTGCGATGTTGAGCATCTTTTCACGTCCCTGGTGACCTTCTGGATGTCCTCTTTGGAAAAATGTCTATTTAGTTCTTCTCCCCATTTTTAAATCAGATTGCTTCTTTCTTATTGAGTTGTATGAATTCTTTTTATATTTTGGATATTAACCCCTTATATAACAATTGGTTTGCAAAAACTCTCCCATTTTGTAGGTTGCCTTTCAATTTTGTTAATTCTTTTGTACAAAAGCTTTTAAGTTTGATGTAATCCCTTCTGTTGATTTTTACCTTTGCTGTTTGATGTCATATCCCCAAATCATCACCAAAACCAGTCTCAGGGAGCTTCTTCCCTATGTTTTCTTCTAGGAGTCATATAGTATGAGTCCGTATGTTTAAGTATGTAATCCATTTCATGTGAATGTTTGTGAGTGGTAGAAGATGTCCAGTTTCAGTGTTCTGCGTGTGTTCATCCAGTTTTCTCAACATAATTTGTTGAAGTGTGTCTTTTTCCCCTTCGATGCTGTTGGCCCCCTTGTTGAATATTAGTTTAATGTATAAGCAAGGTTAATGCTGGGCTGTCTGTTCTGTTTGTCAGTGTGTCTCTTTCCTTGCCAGCACCGTACTGTTTTTAATGCTACAGCTTCGTGGTACAATTTGAAGTCAGGATGTACAGTACCTGTAGTTTTGTTCTTTTTCCTCAGGATTGCTTTAGCTCTTCAGAGTCCTTTGTGGTTCCATACAGACTTTACAGTTTTTCTCTTTCTGCAAAGAATGCCATTAGTCTTTGATGGGGATTGTGTTGACTCTGTAGATTGCTTTGAGTAGTATATACATTTTAACAATATTAACTCTTTGAATCCATGAACACAGGCTGTCTTTCCCTTTGTGTGTTTTTCTATTTTTTTCAGCAGTCTTGTAGATTTTGCTGTACAAGACTTTCACTGCTGGGGCGCCTGGAAGGCTCAGTCAGTTGGGCATCTGTCTTTGGCTCAGGTCATGATCTCAGGGTCCTGGGATCGAGCCCTGTGTCAGGCTCCCTGCTCAGTGGGGTGTCTGCTTGTCCCTCTGCCCAGCTCCCCACCCTCCCACTTGTGCGCTCTCTCTCTCTCTCCAATAAATAGATAAAATCTTAAAAAAAAAAACTTCCTATCATATGATCTCCCTGATATGAGGAAGTGGTGATGCAACATGGAGGCTTAAGTGGGTAGAAGAATAAATGAAACAAGATGGGATTGGGAGGGAGACAAACCATAAGTGACTCTTAATCTCACAAAACAAACTGAGGGTTGCCGGGGGGGAGGGGGTTTGGGAGA
>NC_081569.1:32093932-32132225 GCF_022355385.1 Mustela nigripes | reverse complement strand
TTTTTTGATGCTACTATTACTGAGAAAGCCTTCTTTTTTGTGTGGGTGTGACCATTATTATCTTTTTCTTAGACTTGACAATCCTTTCATTGAAACATAATTGACATACAATGTTTTGTTAGTTTCAAGTGTTTGTTAGTTGCAATGTTTGTTAGTTTCAAGCAGATTGATTCCACAGTTCTGCACCTTACTCATTGCTCACCATGATAAGTGTAGTCACTGTTACTATACAACTTTATTATGACATCACTTACTATATTCTCTACTCTGTACTCTCATCTTTGTGACTTACTTATTTCACAACTGGAAGTTTGTACGTCTAGTCCCCTTTATTGTGCCCATCCCTCCACCCATCTCTCCTTCTGGCAACCACCAGTTTGTTCTCTGTACTTGAGTCTGTTTTGTTTTTTTAGATTCCACATATAAGTGAAATCATATGGTATTTATCTTTCCCTAACTTATTTCACTCAGAATTATACACTCTCAGTCCATTCAGGTTGTTGCAAATGGCAAGATCTAGTTCTTTTTTATAGCCAAGTGACATTTCCTCTGTGTGTGTATATGTGTGTGTGTGTGTGCGTACGCGTGCCACATCTTTATTCATCCATGATGGACACTTGGGTGGCTTCCATATCTTGGCTATTGTACACGATGCTGCAGTGAACATACAAGGGAATATGTCTTTTCAAATTAGTGTTCGTGACGCGCCTGGGTGGCTCAGTGGGTTAAGCCTCTGCCTTTGGCTCAGGTCGTGATCTTGGGGTCCTGGGATCGAGCCCCACATTGGGCTCTCTGCTCGGCGGGGAACCTGCTTCCCCCTCTCCCTCCGACTGCCTTACTGCCTATTTGTGATCTCTGTCTCTCTGCCAAATAAACAAATAAAATCTATTTAAAAAAAAAAACAAATTAGTGTTCGTTTGGGGGGTGGTAAATGTCCAGTAGTGGAATTACTTGATCATATGGTAGTCCTATTTTTAATTTTTTGAGGGAGATCCATACTGTTTTCCACAGTGGCTATACCAGTTTGCATTCCCACCAGGAGGGCATGAGGGTTCTCTTCCCTACATCCTCATCAAAACTTGTTATTTCTTGTCTTTTTGATACTAGGCATTCTGACAGGTGTAAGATGATACATCGTTGTGGTTTTGATTTGCATTTTGCTGATGATGAATGATGTCGAGCATCTTTTCATGTGTCTGTTGGCGATCTGTATGTGTTCTTAGGAAAAATGTCTACTCAGGTCCTCTGCTTATCTTTAAATCACATTATTTGTATTTTTTTGGTGTTGAGCTGCATGAGTTTTATACATATTTTGGATATGAACCCCTTATTGGATATATCATTTGTAAGTATCTTCTCCCATTCACTGGGTTGCCTTTTTGTTTTGTTGATGGTTTCTTTTGCTGTGCAAGAGCTTTTTATTTTAGATTTTATTTATTTATTTGACAGAAAGAGAGTGCATAAGCAGGGGGAGCAGCAGAGGGAGAGGGAGAAGCAGGCTCTCCACTGAGCAGGGAGCCCAATGTGGGGCTCAATCCCAGGACCCTGGGATCATAGCCTGAGCCAAAGGCAGATGCATAATGACTGAGCCACCCAGGCACTCCAAAAGCTTTTTATTTTAATGTGGTCCCAGTAGTTTACTTCTGTTTTTGTTTCCCTTGCCTGAGTAGACAGATCCATATATATGTTGCTAAGGACAAATTCCGTGAGATTACTGCTTATGTTTTCTTTTATATTTTGATGGTTTCAGGTTTCTCATTTAGGTCTTTAATCCATTCTGAGTTTATTTGTGTGTATGGTGTAAGGAAGTGATCCAGTTTCATTTTTTTGCATGTAGCTGTCCAGTTTTCCCAATACCGATTTATCAAAAAACTGTCTTTTCCTCATTGTATATTCTCGCCTCCTTTGTTATAGATTGATTGACCACATAAGTGTGAATTTATTTCTGGGCTCCCTGTTGTGTTCCACTGTTCTATGCATCTACTCTTATGCCAGTACTTAATTACCATAGCTTTGTAGTAAATCTTAAAATCTGAAATTGTGATACCTCTGGCTTTGTTCTTCTTTCTCAAGATTGCTTTGGCTGTTTGAGGTCTTTTGTGATTTCATAGAAATTTTAGGATTACTCATTTCAGTTCTGGGAAAAATGCTGTTGGTATTTTGATAGGAATTACATTGAATCTATAGTTTGCTTTGGGTAGTATGGACATTTTAACAATATTAATTCTTCTAATTTATGAGCATGGTAGTTTGTGTCATCATCAATTTCTTTCCTCAGTGTTTTTATTGTTTTCAGAGGACAAGTTCTTCACCTCTTTGGTTAAGTTTATTCCTAGTAATTTGTTGTTTAAAGCCATTGTTCCCTTATGGATTTTCTGTCTGGATGATCTAGCTATTGATGTTAAGAGAGGTGTTAAAATCCCCTACTATTATCATAAAAAAACAAAAACTGTTAGTTTCTCCCCTTATGTCTATTAATATTTGCTTTTATGTATTTAGGTTTTGCATGTTGGGTGCATAGATATTCACAATTGTCATACCCTCTTGTAGGATTGATCCCTTTATCATTTTGTAGTGTTCTTTTTGTCTTTTGCTACATTGTGTTAAAACCCATTTTGTCTAGGGGCACCTGGATTGTGCAGTCAGTTGAGTGTGAGACTCCAATTCGGCTCAGGTTGTGATCTCAGGTTCATGAATGAGCCCCGTGTTGGGCTCTGCATGGAGTCTGCTTGAGGTTCCCTCTCCCTCTGCCCCTCCCCACACACATGTGCATGTGCTCTCTCTCTCCCTCTCTCTCTTGCTCTCTCTCAAATAAATAAATCTTGAAAAAAGTAATAATAGTGAAGTTTGTTTTGTTTTATAGGACTATGGCTTTATTTTTCTTTTAGCTGCCATTCGCATGGTGTATGCTTTTCCATCCCTTCACTTTCAGTCTGTACCTGTCTTTTAGTCTGAAGTGAGTCTCTTGTAAGCAGCACATAAATGGGTCTTGTTTCTTTTTTTAACCAATGAGTCACTCTGTATATTTAGATTAGAGCATTTTGTCCATTTCCATTTAAAAATAATTGTTGATAGGTATGTACCTATTGCCATTTTGTTCATTGTTTTCTGGTTGTTTTGTAGCTTTTCTCTGCTTTTTTTCTACGTCTTTTCCTCTTTTCCCTTGTGGTCTGATGGTTTGTTTTGTTGTTATGCTTGGAATCTTTTCTCTTTTTATTTTTGTGCATCTGTTACAGGTTTTTTGTTTTTTTTTTAAGATTTTATTTATTTACTTGAGAGAGAGAGAGAACACACATAAGAAAGTACAGGATGGGGAGCAACAGAGGGAGGGAGAAGTAGACCACCCCACTGAGCAGGGAGCCAGACCCGGGTCTCCATCGCAGGACCCCCCTAGGACTATGACCTGAGCTGAAAGCAGCTGTTTAACTAACTGAGCCACACAGGGCACCCCTCTGTTACAGGTTTTTGATTTTTGATTACCATTGGGTTCAAGTACAACATCTTATGTATATGGCAATCTATATTAAGGTGATAATCTGTTAAGTTTGAACACATTCTAAAACCTCTAAATTTTTACTCCCCTCTCCATGTTTTATGTATATGATGTCATATTTTACATTCTTTTGTATATGCTTTACTTAGTTTTGTAGAGATAATTGTGTTTTAACTTCCACATTGGCTTTATAAGTGATTAACATACTACCTTTATTGTATTTTTTTTCTTTTAAAGATTTTATTTATTTATTTGACAAAGAGAGACACAGCAAGAGAGGGAACACAAGCAGGGCGAGTGGGAAAGGGAGAAGCAGGCTTCCCTCTGAGCAGAGAGCCCGATGCGGGGCTCGATCCAAGGACCCTGGGATCATGACCTGAGCCAGAGGCAGAGGTTTAACGATTGAGCCACTCAGGTGCCCCATAGGTTTCTTTTTACTTGTGAAGTTTTTACCTTTCATTATTTTCTTCTAGTTATGGCCTTTTTTTTTTCTTTCCAATTAAAGAAAACCCTTTATAATTTCTTACAAGGCCAGTTTAACTTTCTGTTTGTTTGGGAAACTTTATCTCTCCTTCATTTCTGAGTGATAACCTTGCTGGGTAAATTATTCTTGGTATAAGTATTTCCCTTTTAGACCTTTGAATATATCATGCCATGTTCTTCTGGCCTGCATAGTTTCTGTTGAAAAATCAGCTGATAGCTTTATGAAGTTTTCCCTTGTATCTTGTTTTGTTTTGGTTTGCTGCTTTTAAAATTGTGTCTTTATCATTACTTTTTGCCATTTTAGTTCTTACATGTTTTGGTCTGAACCTCCTTTGGTTCACCTTGTTAGGGGCTGTCTTGGCTTCCTGAACTCGGATGTTTGTTTCCTTCTCCAGAGTGGGGAAATTCTCAGCTCTTATTTCTTCAAATGATTTTCTGCCCTCTCTCTCTCCCCTTCCGGCACTCTATAATGTGAAATGTTGTCATACTTGATGATGTCTTTTCTCGGGTCCATTGAGCATCTTTATGACCATTACTTTAAATTTTTTTTTTTTTTACTTTAAATTTTTTATCAAGCATATTATCCGTTTCATTTAGCTCTTTTACTGTGATTTTGTTTTGTTCTTTAATTTGGGACATATTCCTTTGTCTCCTTATTTTGTCTGTTTTTATGTTTTAGGTAGATCACTGTATCTCCTGGTCTTGAAAATAGTGGCCTTGTGTAGAAGAGGTCCTGTGGTGCCTCTCCTCATGTGCGTTCTCTTCATGGTCACCAGAACCAGATGCTCCAGAGGTTTCCCCTTTGTGGGCTGTGTGTGCCCTCTTGTGGCTGGATGCACTTACCTGCTTTGCCTGCTGTGGCATCCTGGGAGTTGAGAGGCCTCTGCAGCAGCAGCGGTTTCATTAGTGGACGGGGCTCTGGAAGGTCTGTTCTCTCAGTCTTCAGGTCATTTTTGGAGTTAGTCATATAGATGTAGCTGTTGTCTCAGTGTGTCCACGGGACAAGGTAAGCTCAGATTCTCCTTCTCTGCCATCCTCCCAAAATCCCCTCAGGAAAAGTTTGTTTCTTTTTCAGGTGTTTCACACCTAGTGTATAGAAATGCAACTGATGTCAGTGTGTTGGTTTTGTATCCTGCAGCTTTACTGAAATCATTGGCTAGCTCCAACAGTTTTTTGGTTGAGCCTTGGGATTTTCAATGCACAGAATCCTATCATCTGAAAATAGTGACAGTTTTACTTCATCCTTCTCAATTTGGATGGATTTTAGTTGTCTTGCCTAATCCATCAGGCAAGGACTTCCAGTACTATGTTGAATAAGAGTGCTGAGAGTAGAAAAGCTGGTCTTATTCCTGATCTTGGAAGGAAAGCTTTCATTTTTTTTTTTCCTCCACTGAGTATGTTACTTGTGGGTTTGTTGTATTTGGCCTTTTTATGTTCCATTTCTATCCCATTTATAAGGGTTTTTACCATGAAAGTATGTTGTATTTTTGTCAGTTGCTTTTTTGTGTCTATTAAGTTGATCATGTGATTTTTTTGATCATGTGATTTTTATCTTTCATTGTATTAATGTGATATATTACGTTTATTGATTGGCTTATGTTGAACCATCCTTGCTTCCCAGAGATAAATCCCACTTGGTCATGGTGTTTAATTCTTTTTATGTGTTCTTGAATTCAGTTTGCTAATATTTTGTTGAGGATTTCTGCATTTATATTAATCAGGGATACTGATCTAGTTTTCTTGTAGTTCCTCATCTCTCTTTGGTATTTGGCCTTATCGAATGAATTTGGAACTATCCCTACCTCAATTTTTTGCAAGAGTTTGAGAAGACTGCTGTTAATTCTTCTTTGAAGGTTTGGTAGAATTTGCCTGTGAAGCCATCTGGTCCTGGGGTCTTCTGTGTTGGGAGGGTTTTGATTACTGATTCAACCCCTTTCTTCATTATTTATCCTTTCAGATATTCCATTTCTTCCTGACTTAGCTTGGTGAATTGTGTGTTTCTAGAAATTTATTCATTTTTTCAGGTTATCTAATTTGTTGACGTACAATTGTTTATAGTATTCTCTTATGGTCCTATGTATTTCTGTAGTATCAATTGTAATGTGTCCTTTTTCATTTATTTGAGTCTTTCTTTTTTCCTTAGTCTGGCTAAAGACTTTGTTTACCATTACAAAGGACCAGCCTTTAGTTTTATTGATCCTTTGCATTTTTCCCTATTTCATTTATTAATCTGATCTTTATTAATCTCCTGCCTTTTGCTAATTTGGGGCTTGTTTTCCCTATTCTTTGGTGGAAAGGTAATTTGTGATTTTTCTAATTCCTTAACATGTGTTTATTGCTATAAACTTTCCTCTCAGAACCGCTTTTACTGCATTCTGTAAGATTTGATATGCTGTTTGCATTTGTTTCAAGATAAATATTTTATTTCCCTTTTGATTTCTTCTTTGACACATTTGTTTTTCAAAATTATGGTGTGTGGTTTCTACATGTTCGTAAATTTTCCAGTGTCCCCCTTATTGATTACTAGTTTCATACCTTAATGGTCAGAAAAGATAGTTGATGTGGTTTCAGTCTTCATAAATTTGCTGAAATTTGTTTTATGCCTTATCAGTCATCTGTTCTGGAAAATAATTCATGTGCACTGAAGAAGGATTTGTATTCTGCCTCTGTTACATAGAATGCTCTAATAGGTCTGTTAAGTTCTTTGGTTCTATAGTTCAATTTAGTTTGTTGACTTTCTGCCTAGATGATTTATTGCTGACAGTGGGGTACTGAAGTCCCCACTATTACTGTATTGTTGTTTCTCCCTTTAGATCTGTATTTGCTTAATAAATTTTAGTGATACAATGTTGGATGCACATATGTTTATTATTGTTATATCTTCCTGCTGTATTGACTGTTTTATCATTATTTAATGACCTTCTTTGTCTCTTTGTTTTTAGGCTTGACTTTTTTGTCTGATGTAAGTTAAGCTATGCCTGCTTTCATTTGGTTTCCACTTGCCTGTAACATTCTCTTAATTCCTTCACCTTGAGCCTGTGCGTATCTTAAAAAGTTGAGATGAGTTTCTTATAGGCCGCATATGTTTGGGTCTTGTTTTTATCCATAAAGCTACTCTATGCCTTTTGATTGATGAATTCAGTCCATTTATATTGAGTGATTATTGATTTGTATTTTTTTGTATTGAATTTGTATTTTGTATTTATATTTTGGACATAATAGTACTGCCTCTTATATTTAGCCTTCTGGTTGTTTCTTTTTCCATTTCTGTCTGCCTTTATAACATGGTGGTTTTCCATGATTTGCTCAGTCTCCCCTTTTTTATGTTTTGTGACTTTTTTCTAGACTTTTGCTTTGTGATTGCCATGTGACTTACATAAAACATCTAAAGAGTCCTTTTTATCCTGATAGCACTTTCTTTTCACCCTTTTACTCCTCCCCTTTTATATTTCTGATGTCAGCGTTTACCTTTTTTTGCAGTGAATTCATTGAGGAATTAGTGGTGATAAGTTTTTTGTTGTAGCTCTTTTTCTTAAGTTTTTATAATTAAGTGGTTAACACATCATTTTAATATAGTTTTCTAAATGTTTTTCACCTTTGTCTGCAATAGGTTATTTCATGTGCTTTTATGTCACTAATTAGCATCTTTCCATTTCAGCTTGGAGAACTCCTTTCCCTACTCCTTGCAAGGCAGGTCTAGTAGTGAGCTCCCTGTTTTAGTAGGGAAAGCCTTTATTTCTCCTTCATACCTGTAGCATATCTTTTTCAGATAAAGTATTCTGGGTTACCAGTTTTTATTTTTTAGCACCTTGAATGGGCCATTCCACCTCCTCCTGGTGGAATAGAATTTGAGAAACCCATCAATAAGCTAATGGAGATTCCTTTATAGGTTACGTTCTTTGTTCCCTGGGTACCTTTTTTAAAAAACAGATTAATTATAATGTGTCTCGGAGCATTTTTTTGCATTGAGATAATAGTGTTCTGTTCTGTTAGCTTAGACTTCTTCAGTTCCTTCCCCAGGCAGGTTTGGGAAGTTCTGTTCTATTTCTCTAAATATACTTTTCCCCTTCTCCTTCTGGTAGACTATTCTGTTTTTCTCATCATACATGATAGCTCTTGCAGCATTTCTTCATTTTTTTGTTTGTTTGTTTTTTTAAAGATTTTATTTATTTATTTGACAGACAGATCACAAGCAGGCAGAGAAGCAGGCAGATAGAGATGAAGGGAAGCAGGCCCCCTGCTGAACAGAGAGCCCGATGTGGGACTCGATCCCAGGACCCTGAGATCATGACCTGAGCCGAAGGCAGCAGCTTAACCCACCGAGCCACCCAGGCGCCCCTGTTTGTTTTTAAATCTTAGTTCTCCTCTCCTGGATCATTTCTAAATTCCTATTCTCTAAGTCATTAATTCCTTCTTCAATCTGATCTGCCCTATTTCCTAAGCTCTCTAATGCATTTCTTCATCTCATTCACTGAATTTGTCAGTTCCAGAATTTGGTTGTTTTCAAAAATTTCAAACTCCTTGGTAAAAACAAAACAAAAACAAACAACAACAAAAAAACCCCAAAACTCCTGTTCAATCATTTTATCCCTAAATTGAATCACATGCATTTTCTTATAAGCTCATCAGATTCTTTATAATCGCTATTTTGAATTGTCAGTTAAATCATAGTTTGCACCTTCAGTTCAGCTAGGGAATGTTTGGTGATTCCGTATTACTGTGGTTTTTATAGTGCTCTATTAGATGTAGCTCTGCCCTCGCACTGAAAGAGCACACTGTTCTCAGTTGTCTACTTTGGTATAGTTCAACAGAGTGGCCATTGCAGACCTTTCTTTGGTTTCCCAGAAGGTGGTGCAATAGCTCAGGTTTTGGCTTCTCCCCACTTGAGCTGGTTCTGGAGCAGCACTCAGGGCTGCCTGTTAAAAAAGCCAGTCCAGAAGCTGGCAGCAGAGGTAGTGGGTGAGGGGAGGTGTAGGCTTAGCACCATCCTTTGGAGTTGCCTACAGGCTGGTAGGCAGAAGAACCTGGAACAGGGTACTCCCAGAGGTCCTTGTGCGGACCTCCTACTGAAATCCTAAAGCAGACAGCAGGGAATATTCCTTCAGTGCCCTCTGATAATTTTGTCTGTGTATCCCCCTTTCCTCCCCACTCCCCCAGTCAAGGAGGTCCCTCCTCAGAGCTGTGCTGCTGAGGAGAAATGGGTCCCTGGGCAGGAGAAGTACCGGGTTTTGAAACTGTTCCTTTGAGTGCTTTAAAACAGGTAGGCCCAACATGAGAGAACAAGTGAGCATTAGCTCAATGTAAAGCATGACGCTAGGTGCTAGGAGTATGTGTTAAATGACTGTCACACAGCTTTGTATTTCTTAGTGTTTATTTCAGTTCTTTTTGCATCTCTAAAGGTCAGAAAGTAGAAATATACATACAAAATTCAGAACAAGTTCCTAAAATGGCTTTCGTATTGGCCCATTACTGACACCCTTATTTTGAAAGTTTGAATTGTCAAATATGTCTAAAGTGCATTCTTGCAAGCTATTCTGTAGCAGCATCTGTTTTGTTTATAAAACCTTAAGATGTATTCAGACAAGAGCAGGAAAAGTCACAAAAAAAGTGTGATTTACATACATTTTTCCTTAATCACCCAGGACAAAACACTTGTGTGAATTAGTTATTAAGTATACAAGAAATATACAAAACAACAGCATTATAAAAAAGTTCATATGGCAGGGCATAGAATAGAAACAATGTGCTGAAGCCTAGGTATCTTTGGGACCATAGGAGTAATCTCTGATCTGCACCAGTGTATGATGTATCTGAGGTCTGTGATACTCAACAAAGCTTCGAAGACTCCTGGCATGGCTTTGGAGAAATCACCAACACAAATGAAAATGCTCTTTTGTTACTGAGACTGTCAGGTCATGGTTTCTTGCGCCTAAAATATGAAAACCAGCATTCAGTATTGACTTTGCAATCAGTGACACATTCATAGCAATTGGATCTCCTAGAAAAGGCTTTACCAGAACTCGGGTTTTATTGTGGGAAAGGTCAATCCTGAGAAAGCAAGTAACAGTTATAAAATATGTGTATCCACTATTAAATTTAAAAAGCAGGATCCCTGCCTGCCTCCTACTGCAAAGACTTTGCAACTTGCCTAAGGAATATGTGTTAAAAATGGACACAAAGACTTGTATAGGTAAACATTTGACGGGGCGTTTTAATATGAAAAAACAATTGACCAGACTCTTGGGTACGTGCTTAATAGAAGGAAAAGTGAGATTCCTTCCCCTGCCATAAATTCCACCATTCCGTTTTATTTTAGTGAATATTTATCACTATAAGGAGACCTAGAGGCAAGTTCGGAGAAATGAATTACACGAAGAGCTGTCTTCCCTGACTAAAGCCTTCGGCCTCCCTCCCTACCGGTGATCTCAGTCCGCCTCTGAGAGCTTTAGGAGCACTAGCCAAGTATGAATAAGCCTGAGCAATCTTCCTTTACCTCCAGTTACTGCTCTTACCAAGCCTTCTGACATTCTCAGCCCCGCTGCTGCAGTCTGCTAGAGGGCCCAGCTGTTCCAAGGGGTAAAAAAAAACCACGTATGTCCTCTTAAAAGTGGATAGTAGGGAGACAGGGTGATAGTGGAAATACTGGAGGAGGGAGCACACACACAGGCCCGGTTAGTCGGGACTCACTTGGGTTGTGCATGATGCTGATATCCAGGCCCCAGCTGAGATCCTGCTCTCATCTCCACAGCCACAGAACACTGGTAAGAAAATTACAGAAGAGGCAAAGATCAGCTCCAGTCTCTACAGTCTGTAAATACAGTTGTGCTCAGATGGCTTCAACCACGGTGGAATCCCACTTTGGTTTCCAGTGCAGCACAAACACCTACTTTAAAATACCAGATATGTGCAGTTTGACATAGGCCATAAAGATGGTGAGCTGGAAGGGCCTCTAGAGATCATGCAGGTAATTTCCTTAAGAAGGTTAGTGGCCAGGACCAGAGCATGGCCTCCTAACACCACCTACCCTTCCCACGCTGGTTCTTTCTAGAAGAACCTCCCTTTAGGAGTAACAGTGAGTTAACAGTTCCACAGGGAACTTGTGCTTCAGTGAAGATCCCCACCAATGTGATGTGAATTGTTCTACAGTGATGCCTTCTGACTTGATTCTCAGGCCCTGTCTCTCTACACTGACCAGGGACCTTGAACCAGAGTTCTTGTACGAGCAGACCTAAACAAACCAGGAGAACCGTGGCAGGTTTGCGGAGAACAGGCCTACAGGCTGCACTGGCAATGTGAGATCTGCTTCTGAGAGCAGGAAAAACTGGAGCCAGGAGGGTTAAAATAGGTTGCCCCTAACTTTTATGAAGCAGACAGATTTAATTTTTACCCCTACCCTTGTTTCTACATCAGTCCATTCAGACTCTGTACCATCTGGTGGGGCAGGTGCTGCTGTGGAAGATCTTCGTTTTCGACTGCGGAAAAAGGGGAAACACAATGCAACAATTATTTTTGCATCTAAGAATAGGAAAAATACTAGAAATAGGACATCACTACATTCCTTCAGTTAATTAATGCTACATCTTATAGGAGGACATTGTGTTCTGCAAGCAGCAGCAGCTAAGAAATCTGTAGCCCTGTGAAGAGATGCATCTGATGATCACTCACCCAGTTGGCGATTCTTGTTTTAAAGTCTCGATATCTGTAAACTGAACAGATTGTCCACCGCCTCTTGTTTTATAAACATCACCCTGAAGTAGACAGGAAAGGTCAGCATTATACTTTGATATAACTGAATGATAAACATGTATTTCCAGCTGAACTTAAGATTCTCCATGAAACAGTAAAGAAAGTCCTATTCACAAGTGCCTATTCAGACTGTGCTATGAAAGTACTTCAGAAATTATCTCCAGTAAATAAAAGTCCAGTGCAATATAATCAGTAACATTCTTAAATTGCAAAAAATAGATATTTCTTTTCATTCAATCTATAATTTAAAAACAACACCAAGGATCAAGAACTCTACCAGAAATTTCTAAAATGTTCTAAGCCATTATACTTTCCTCTAGATATACCACCCCGCTTACTTTACAGTCTTATTTGTAACTCTGGTTATAATTAAGAAGCATCCTCTAAATTTTTTCTAGTTGGCTTTTACTTCCGTGATTATTCACTGACTCTCTGATCAAAGGATAATTTTTCTAGAGGCTAGGGAAGGGAAAGGGATCAGGGTAGTTCAGTGATAAGAAATGTTGACAGGTCACATTTTAACGTGGGCTTTTTATCGGGAACTGACAAATGGTAGATCTTTCTTTGGGTTTACTTCTAAAGTAGTGGTTAAAACTAGCTCTACAAGGACGTAATAGATCTGGAGTTCCTCGAACAGAATCCCAGGGACCTGAGCCTCGTTCACTAGAGAACAGCTGATTTAGTCCAAGTTCAGCAGATTTACAGCCTCAGCAGTTCCTTTAGTTTTCTAATGAACAAACAAAAAGGTTGTATCAATACCCATTTATCTTTGTTGACACTGCCTGTGTGTCATCAGAGGAACAGAAGAGTAAGTGGTTTTTTGCAAAGTTGACTTTCTGTATGTTTTTTGTCCTGTGTCAATTTGTTTTTACCTTGATTAGTTTAGTTTCAATCTCCCCATCGGAGGCTAGTTCCTGGTGGGTCAGCATGTACTTCTCACACTTAGCTAGTGCCTTTTCATTTGCAACAGATACTGTGATGGCATGAGGGACATGTGGCTGCATGACTGTCTCAGTTTGCACGTTAGAGGCAGGCTTATGATCTACCCATCTGTCTCCTGCAGAGCGAGATCGTCTGTGGCGGAGACGAATTGGTGGTGCATTCTGATCAGGTTGAGAGAGGAATCAAGAAACAAGCATAACCCAGAATTAATTTAAGGGTATTATTAGAAGTGCAGCAGGTTTGGCTACATTAGTTGATAACAGTATCAAAACAAATGCACAAACCTTTTCAAAAGCTAAATATGTTATTCAGATAATTTAAATGTTCTCTTTGTATTTAACCACACAACCAACAAACATCTTTTAATACAGCTTGTCTAGTATACATTCTACCAGGGAGCTCCCCCTTCAACAAAACAATATAAGAAAAAGTTCTGGCTATGCTGCAAGCTTTCCCATGTAGGTGGTAATCAAGACAACTCATTTTACATTCTCTATCAAAACCATCATTTGTGCCTCCTATTGTAAGGTAACCTGTGAGGTCCACAGCTATGTTAAAAACTTCAAATGAGGTCAATAAAACTCTAAACTTGCCACAGGCCTCTAAACAAAAGAGAAAACACTCCGTATACAAAGACAATAAATAAGTAAAAACTAATGGACTTTCTGGTACAAAATGCTAAAGAACATAAGGTATAATAAGAAACCTAGGTATAAAATGATTAAGAGACTATAAACCCAAAGAGACTACTTTGAGATCTTAAAATCTCAAGTAAAACTTAACAAGTTCAAACACAGTAATGGCTAAAACAACATTTTTTTTCTCCAATATTTCATAAAGATTCCAAGAACCAAACTAAAAATATAGTATCAAATCAGTCTGTATCAATCATACAGTTAAAAACTAGTTGCTTCCAGTCAACTATCATGTAAATCTGGGAAAGTTAAATTTAGAACATTCAGTCTAAGAAAAAGCATTTCACATACAGGACATAGTTCCAAAGACAACTCATTGGTTCAGATGTCTCCTATTTGTGTAACTGAAAGCAAATTAAACAGTCTGTCACATGCCAAATCCTTCCAACCTGGTCACGGACAAAGATCCTAACTTTAGGATGCCTGTCTAGAGAACTGAAGCATTTCCCCTATGTAATCACAAGCAACAGCTGCTGGTGCTAAGTCATTGCTACTATAGAACCTGGGCAATAGAGTTGGCCACAAAAGATGCCCACACTGGCAGCAACCCAGGAAATTCTCCCTTCTTAAAAAGTGATCTGATGTTGAACAAGAAAGTCAGGCTCTCATGACCTACCATTTAGCAAGGGTGATAGTTTTCCTGAACACATTTAGCAATAAATACATTATGAAACTGGCTTCAGAAAGATAATTGTTACAATCTGCTATCATTTACAGACTCAGAGATATTTTTATCTTCTTCACTGAAGTATAAATTCAGCCCACCTGACATAATTTTTGGCCAAAAAACTTGGATAAATAGATACTAGCCTAAACTTTGCTGCACTTCTAAAGAGATTTGATTTCAAGTGAGAAGTTGGATCGCTAGTAAATCCTTTTAAATATCTGAGAGCCGAATTAGTTAACCAAGCATAAGCAAGCCTTGAATAGTGTTCACTCTCTAAATTTTCATGAAAAATAAAGGGGATTTATTAGAGTTGATCAGAAAGACCAGTCACCATAATTTGCTCCCTAAAAAGGTTTCAAGCAAAATTTGCAAAGTAAAGAACGTAGACTTTAGAATCATCTGTTGTCTTGGTAAATACTTTGCAGTTCATCACTGTCCCTTAATAAGCAGAAGTGCAGGCCATCTAAATGAAACTTATCTGTACCCTAAATTATACAAGAAAACTAAAGCAAAATACTATTAATTTGTTAAAAGACAAATTCTAAAAGAGCTATAGTAAGATTTTACTAAATATAAATCCACATTAACTTGGTCCATTTATTTATAGCCAAAGGAAAAGCTTTTTACCTTAATCCTTTAAGAAGAAAATTTAAACATGAATTTCTTTAAACACCCTTGACTGAGGCCAAGCCCTTATAAATTGAGGTAAAGCTCTTGAGATTAAAAGCGATTTACTGGACATGCAAACCTTCAGTAGTTATAAAACAACAGGCCTGGAGTATTGCAAAACAGTCAATGTCATGAAAATCAAAAAAAGTTTGTGGCAGGGGGACTATTTTATATTAAAAGAGATTGAAGACAGAATAACCACATGCAGGGCATTCACTTTGTTAGGATCACAGATTAGAAACAGAGGTACTAATGTTAACTTTTTTAGATTTGATAAAGACTGTTTATACAGGACAGTGTCCTTAGTAGGATTAAAAGTCACAAAGTGTAGGGACTTCCTTTCAGAAGTTCAAGGAAAAAATGACATATCTATATAAATGACAAGTAGTAAGTCTAGGTAGGGGGAAAGAAGGATACTGTACCATTCTTTCAACTTTTGAGTTTGAAACTATTCAAAAGTTTGAGAGAACAATTTAAATAAAAAGTTCAGAAGCAGCAAAAAAAAACTGAGGAAGGAAAACAAAAAAATGGAAAATGTGCTCTGAGACACAGTTCGCTGATTTTGTGGCTGCCCACCAGCTTATGCAAATGAAAAGCCCAGATTACTCTGGGGCACACCCCATTGACTTGTGTTCACTGGCGATCCCGATGTGGCCAGGTGTTATGACTTTTTCAGATGAAGAGCTAGGCCTCAATCTCAGGGTGATTGTCAAAGTAAATAACAGAAAAATTAGCCCTTGTTTATATTTGGAGCTCGCCCATCTTTCCATTGAACTTTCTGAATGAATCAAGTCACAAAACCCCCCAGCAAACCCGCGATTGGCTACGGCCACCAGGCTTTAGGATAACACCGGCACTGACCCTGCAGCATTGGTCCTCTTCTAGCTCTACCTCATTTCTGAATGTGGGAACCACCTCCCTGCCTTCCGTCCAGTACATCCCTCGCCTTCTGTCTGACACGACACAAGTTTTACTTTGTCCTGGCTCCTGCTGCCTACGCCTTGCAATAGAGGTGACATGGACAGGTGTGTTGTACGGAGGAATTTTCTGCTCCCATTCCGAAATACAGGAAGCTACAGAAATGCTGCTGCAAGAATTAGAGCGCCTATGTAGCTGTGGCTGGCTCAGGAGCTGCTGGCCGGTGGGAAGCTGAGCAATATAGTTACTAGAAAGCTAAAAAAATGGAAGAGAAATTAATGAGCAAGACTGAAACACCGAGAGAAACAATTCACTGCTTTTCTATCATTTTAGCCTATGTTAGAATCATTTTTACTGAGTTACTCCATGTTTTATTCTGAATTTGCAATAAATTTATTTATGCTAAATTTAGAAATATTTACATAGAGAAGTTAGAGAAATACAATAATATAAAACAACAAATGGAGCATCCTAGAAAGTTACCTAATCTGAACACATTTTCTCTAGTGCAAGTGACTACCCCACCACGAAAAACTTACAGGAACTGGTGATGGAGAGACGGCTCTTTGAGTGACTTTTTCCCGGTCCCGCTCCCGGGAGGGTCTCTCTGGCTTTTCGGCTTTGGGTTCAGTAACAATAGCCTTCAGTTGTTTCAGTTTTTCATCTTTGACCCAGAGTTTATTTTGCATCTCCAGCTGCTTGGCTGCCACCCTGCGCTCCTAGGTTAGAGGAGGGACATGCGTCTAATTCAGTCACACCAACAGAGCATCCTAGACCACCCAGCCACTCCACTTCGTTTCCTAAGAATGGCAGCCCTCCCAGAGTCCAGCGCACCTCGTCTTGCCAGCTCACTGGTCAGCCGTTTTAAGGGCAGAGAAAGGAGACAGAATGGACTGAATGGTGGCTCCTGCTGCCACTGCCACCGAAACCCTAAGCCTGGGAACATGGATTCGGAACACCTTCGGAACACCTCCACCACCGTCCCGGAGGTAAGCACCACAGGAGTGACACTCACGCATTCTTTCTCCCACTTCATGGTTGTTTCTGTCACCATGCCTTGTAGCCTGGCTTCCAGTCTGCGCTTGTCAGAAAACTGCCGCTGAAGTTTCTGGTTCTGAGTCTCGAGTTCCTGTTGCAAAGTACGCTTGTCTTCCTCATAGATTGTAGTTGTCTTCTCCAGAATCTCAATCTGGGAAGGCAGACCATTCTATTCAGGAACCGGCCTGTAAGCACCGCACGCAGCTGTGAACTGACTGCTCTGGCGGTTTGCTCACGCAGGCATAGTTGTGGAAAGAAAAATCATGGAGAAAGCAGTTCCATCTTCTACGTTATCTGAATTCCAACCTCCATGCCTAGAAGTGAGAACTTCTAAACAAGGGCCTCACAGAAAAAGACAAAGCTTTAACTGATTTCAGGTGAAAATTATTTTCCCCTAAAATTCGCCTGAATTTTGTTTTTTAGGCTGTTTTCAGAAGAGAGAACACTGTATTGGTTGCAATAAGCTTCTGTCTAGAAGGAATGGATACCCTTTAAAGGATCTAGAGAGAACAAACCTATTGTCCTAAGTCAAAAAGCAAGCATTAACCAGAGCTAAACTTATGAAAGCCCTCTAGAAACTCACTTATTTGGTCCAAGAACATTCTCTCCAACGGCTAAAGTCTAACTCAGAAAATTAAAGAGTACATTACCCCTCTAAAGCTCTTTGCTCACATTCCCTCTATTCTGGGGCGAGGTGCAGATTAGTAGGGAGCCAGGCACTGCCTCTCCCCCAGTAAGCAGTGGTGAAAGGCCCGGAGGGCGAGCAGCTAGGTCAGAGAGCAGTGCTAACCAGCCAGCACGCACATCCACTAAATCATGCCCAAACAAACCTTATACTCTAAAGTTTTGTTTTTCTTCTCCAGTCGTTCTATTTCCAATTTCTGTCCTGAGATCACCTTTTCTTTTTCATTTAGTTTTCCTTGAATGTAGTTTTCTTTATTTACAACAGCACTGTCGAACTCTTGCAACAACGCTTTAAATGTCATAGCTGAAACAAAAGCATGCAGGCCACGTTTACTCCCAATTCCAAAATAACCAGTGAAATCAACTTTTATTAACCAGTATGTAGCTATTCAGCAAATCATGACAGCCTGGAGCAGAAAACAAGTCAAGAAGGAAATCAAGAGTTTGGTTTCTAAATCTATGAGAGATATTCCTAGAAAAGCTGGTTTTGACTGGAAAACATAGAGTCTTTCATTGGGCACTACAGCATTGCCTTGTCAACCCTTACAGGTAAGTAATTTGGTTCAAAACAACTACAAAAACAGAAACAACATTAGATTTAGGATCAGCTGGATCCAACCTGAAATCCCTGCAACACCAACTACGAGTTATGTGACTTAGTTTTTCTGAGCACATTTCTTTTTTTTTTTTTCTCCCAATTTATTTACTTGACAGGCAGAGATCACAAGCAGGCAGAGAGGGGGGAAGAAGGCTCCCTGTGGAGCAGAGAGCCTGACACGGGTGATCCCAGGACCCTGGGATCATGACCTGAGCCAAAGGCAGAGGCTTTAACCCACTGAACCACCCAGGCGCCCCATATTTCTTCCTTTCAAAACAGGAATACAGATTCCACTTACCTCACACGTTTCCTCTAAAGATGCAAATGAATTAATGATAATAAAAATCAAAGACCTACTCACTGAGCATTTGTAAGTACCAGGCTGTTCACTGTTTTACATGATTCTCACATATTCTCTCACTGCTACAACACCCTCTAAGGTAAGAACAGTTAAAATCCTCATTTTGCAGCTAGGGAGACCAAGAAATGGAAAAGGAAGTCATTTGCCCAAAGACATTATTAAAATGTAATATTTATGAAGTGCCTTGCAAGTAACTAGTAGGAACTAAAAGCAACATAGCTATTATTCCTTTGTGTCTTTTTCTGTAGATTTAAAAAAGAGAGAGAATACACACCTACTGGTTACTTCTGTTTTACAAGCTGTGGGAAAGTTCCTGGTCAGTCTAATTTAACAATGCCTTCAGCACTACAAAGTGCAGAAACAGATGACCCTTCCTTAAGATCTGGCCACCAAAGAACTCAAATTTCTTACAGTTTCTGGAGTTGAAATGATCGCAGACCACTTTTGGCCCTTACATTGTTTGTGAAACTCATCAATCATCATCTGCCGTAGGTGATGTCGCTTCTCTAATGCCTCAATCAGCCTGGGAAGAGTCTGCTCATCGTTGATATCCAAAAGTTCACAGGACGGCAGAGGTGGAAAACTCTGTAAAACCACTTCTGTAACCAGTGGTTCTGCGTTGAATTATAAAAAAATATATTATAAAAAACACGAAGTTACACAGGAGAGAAAGCTTATCTAAACAAGTTGAACACCTGTGATTAGAACCCGCAGTCCAGTGTGCTTTCTTGAGTTGTCACAATCATACTTCCTTAAAAATGAGTTATAAAAAAGAAAAAGTGGGGAAAATCAGTTATAATATGTAACAAAAGAAAACTCATTTATACTTTGGGTCTTTTTTCTTTTCTTTGCACTTGGTTCTTTAGAGAAAGGGAAGTCAGTAGTTCTCTACTGTGAAATCAACCTTAAGGAGAGAGAGACTGAGAGACATCAGCATGTACATGATGTGACACACATCATACCATCTCCAACTGGACCTCCTCGAGCCTGGTTTCTGTATCTCCTTCCAGGTGTCAAACCACATATTGCCTTGTCCACTGGTCTTGCCACTTCAACTTCTTGAGTCACTTCTGCAAATCTCATGACTTGCTAAGATACAA
This sequence comes from Mustela nigripes, assembly GCF_022355385.1. Lineage (NCBI taxonomy): Eukaryota > Metazoa > Chordata > Mammalia > Carnivora > Mustelidae > Mustela > Mustela nigripes. The sequence continues at coordinate 32,112,831 of NC_081569.1, read as the reverse complement.
AACACATCGGAGGGGGTTTTTGGTTTTATAAATCAGCATATTCAAGTCCTTCAGAAATTACTCAATGAAACAATAATAAATTGATCATTAGTTCACTTCTGTAACTAATGGTTCTGTATCAGTTTTAAAAATATTTAAAATATCATTTTTCACATCCAAATAGTTGTTTTCTCCATAGAAACGCAGAGACTTTATAAGATAAATAGATCAAAATTACCAAGCTCTCTTCATAATCTTCAGCCTTTGGATTCACACACACGATCATGCGTACTTTACCTTCGCCATCAAAGTAGTTCTTGAACAGATGGGTTAACTTTGAATCTCGGTATGGAACCATCTGTAAATACATTCAAGCCCAAATATATAAGGCACAAGAACGCACACAAACAAAGCTCTGCAAATGATGACCAGCTGTCACTTACTTTGTTAGTTCCGTACATTTGGTTCTCTCTCAGGACTTCCATACACGTTCTTAGCGTCATTAACGACTGATTAATGTTACCTGACAGGAAAATATAGACAGAAGACATCTGAAAATAATACAGTAGCTACAATGTGGTCTGTCTGCCTATAAAATCCCCACTTCATAGAATTACTATATGGAAATTACAACTAATGGGTTTTAATGGCCTGATCTAAGGAGTTGTCCCCACATGGCCTTGCTGTATTTCTGGAGTATTTTAATAGCAGTGTTTCAGGAGGGGATTAACACCATCCTTCAAGGATTCTATCAAAAAGACTGTCCATGAAGTGCAACATTATTTACTTCATGGCCCATAAAGTTTCTTCTAAATCTTAAATTCTGTGAAAGAGTATATTAAATGCAGCTGTTATTTAATATCCTCACATTAAAATATTATCTCAAAAGCATTCAGGCTTCATCAGCACTGAAGTCCCACCCCACCCCTGCCCCAGGTACCCAGAAGGGCTCCTGTCTCCAACAGTCATGTGTGTTAGGACCAACTCTGTCCCCTCCACATCCAAACAAGGATTTCAGTTTTTGGTTTGGGGTTTTTTTTTTTTTTAAAGATTTTAGTATATCTGGGACGCCTGGGTGGCTCAGTGGGTTAAGCCTTTGCCTTCGGCTCAGGTCCTGCTCTCAGGGTCCTGGGATCGAGCCCCATATTGGGCTCTCTGCTCAGCAGGGAGCCTGCTTCCTCCTCTCTTTTTTGCCTACTTGTGATCTCTCTGTCAAATAAATAAATAAATTATAATTTTAAAAAAAAGATTTTAGTATATCTAAGTAATCTCTACACCCAATGTGGGGCTCAAACTCACAACCCTGAGGTCTAGAGTCACATGCTCTACTGAGCCAGCCAGGTGCCCCCAAATAAGGATTACTAAGGTGACACAACTGTTACTTCTGACCACTCCTGTTTGGATTTCTGAGTCAAGCAAGTCTGACTGATTCATCAAGCCTCCAGTGAAGCAGGAGAGCTCACTTGCAGAGACCCCCAAATACATCAGCTAACTCTCATTCTTGGTCACCTCTCAAAACACAGAGCTCATCTGAGCCTCCAAAATGTCCTATGATGCAGGATTCTTTTTCCTTGACCCCAACTCCAATGTCCTTTCTGTTTCCACTGTGCTCTCTGGAGACCAAATTCCTGTTACTAGACTTCCCTACGTCCTCACACTCTCACAGAGAGCTCTACCCATCTCTCTCTAATTACCATTTCTTAACCTGAGGTCCATATTGTCCATGGGTACATTTCAGGAAGTCTGTATACTGGGATGGGAAATAAATTATACCTTTAGTTTTTCCAGACTTCTGAAATAGCATGTCCTTTCAATTATGAATGTAGGCCAAAACGTAATATTAGTGGTATTTGTGATTTTTGCCAGCACAGATCATAGGTAATTTTATAGCACCTTACACTTTATTGCAGATCAAGATATTTATATTCATCACTACTTTGAAATTACATAGTTATAAGACTTACTGATACATCTTTAATTAAGGCATTGATAAAGAAACATGTAAATTATTATAATGACAAGTGCCTTAAGAATACTTTTAGTGGGGGACTTCCAGGTGGTTCAGTCAGTTAGCTATCAGACTGATTTATTTATTTTAGAGAGAGCCCAGCTTGGGTGAGGGGCAAAGAAAGAGGGAGAGAATCTTAAGCAGACTCCCTGCTCAGTGTGGACCCCTGACGTGAGACTCGATCTCAGGACCAGGAGATCATGACCTGAGCTGAAACCAAGAGTCAACACTCAAGCAACTGAGCCACCTAGGCACCCCAGGCATTCACCTCTTGATAGCAGCTCAGGTCTTGATCTTAGGGTTGAGTTCAAGCCCTGCCTTAGGCTCCATGCTGGGCGTGAAGCTTATTTTAAAAAGGGAAGGGGTGGGTTGTACCTGGGTGGCTCAGTCAGTTAAGCATCTGCCTTCAGCTCAGGTCATGATCTCTGGGTCCTAGGATAGAGCCTCACATCAGGTTCCCTGCTCAGTGGAAGTCTGCTTCGACCTCTCCCTCTGCCCCTCCCTCATAAAAACTTCTAAAAAACATTTCCATCTAAGCAGTGAACTTTGTAATCCTCCATATTTTATGGCATTTACTCAGGGATATTCTGTGAAGTATCCATGGGCTTTACCCTGCAGCCGATGTGCAAAGCCCCACAGGATTATCCTCTGTCAGAAGGATAGTGCTTCCCCCTGCAGCCCAAGCAAAAGTTGCTTGTTTTCTGAAACCTGACATTTATAAGGATGGTGAGCAGAGGAGGCCAGCAACATTCTCCTAGTCCCTTGCTGCTGCCCTTCCATGTTCCCCCACCTCGCCTGCCCCTGGGTCATTCTAGTGTCTGTGAGGACTGCTCTAACATGCTGCCAGAGGACTCCCACTCCCTCAACTCCAGTCAGTCTTTCTTCACCATGGTTGCTGCACAGCTATGCCCACACCCCGAACCTTTATCACTCAGAACTGCACCTCCTCTAGAATTCTGTGTCCCAGCCACGGTCTCCTCTTCTTCCCATGCTCATGCCCTCGTTTTTATCTCAGCTGTTCCCCATCCATATCAACACTGCTAGTCCTTTCTGGTTTTCTCCTGAAGCATCAGAACCCTCAAGTTTCTACTTTCTTCCACTGAGATAAGCCTTCTTCCCATCCAGGTGAATCCTTCCTCTTGTGATCTGGAGCCCAGATTCTCTATCTTAAATACACATATATAGTGTGGAGGTTTTTTGTCATCTCACGTGACTACCACCTTCTTTCTCCTTCCCAGGCTCTTTTGATCAGTCACCTTAAGCATCTGTTCCTCAAGGCTCTGCCTCAGCCTGTTCCCATGTGTCCTCTATGAATAATCTCATCTCCCCTGCTGTTTCCATAATATTGGCAACACCTAAACCTATATGCCTCCAGTCAAATCTCTCTCCTTCCAAATTCGTGTACATCCAGTCACTAGGCAGTTCCCCTGGACTAAGCTGAACACATCCAACACAGACTCTTCAATGGCCCACACCTGCACCTCAGACTGCTTTCTCCTCAGCTCCGATCCTGGACCTGCCCTCCCCCTCTTGCTTCCTCTCCACATGGCAGGTCGACTTCCCAACCAGCTCTCCCTTTTCTCCCACCCTTGCCTCCAGGGCACATGATTGCTCCTCCCACCTACTGCAAAAGGCTCCCAGCTGCTTTTCCTATCTCTAGACCTGCCTCAGTACCTTAATTCCCTATATGGGAAAACATTCTTTCTGAAAGACTAATTCTTCATTTCCTTTCAAAGGAGGCTGCATAATAGTAGAAAGACAAAAGCGTTGAAAATCCAGCCAACCTGGGTTTAAAATCAGGCTCAAGTCTTGGGAAGATTACCTAACCTCTCCCAACCCATTTCCTCATCTGAAAATGGGTATGACACAATCCTGAAAGGACAGAATCAAGAAATCAAGCCCACGCATAGTAAATACTGTGATACACACTAGTCCTTTAATAACTGGCAACCACCATTATTCCTTTAGAACAAAAATTCAGACTTTTTAATATGATAGACAAGAGTCCTCATGGCCTTGCCTTGCCACCTCAGTTGTCATGGGTCACCAACCTATACCCTCCCACTTCAGTGACCTTGACCCTGCCATATTCTCTCAGTTTACAAGTGGCTGTCTCCTCTGTCAAGTATGACTTTAACCCTGTCTTCCATATAGCTCACTCAAATGAAGTATCAACTACATGAATTTCCCCCTAAACTTTCCCTCACATGCACCCCAAGACTAAATGAATGTTCAAATACTGGCACACAGTACATACTCCATACATGCTATTAGGTAAACCATAACACGAACAGCTATACTAACGAAAGATTAAAACAAACAAACAAACAAAAAAACCCCACAGATTTTCTTCCAATTTGCTTTTGTGTTCAAAGATTTTTCCCACTTCCAGAAGCCAATTTTCACCAGTATGAATGTTGGAATACCTATTAAATCACTTAATTTTAAGGATCTGGTGCTTTACTGGCAATAGATACAATATGAATATAACTTGCTTTATATTTATTTTAATCACTTACCCCCGTTCTTCAAGCAGCCAGTGTATTATAACATATAGAATATACATATTATATGTTATATATATAACATATGTAACACATTGATACCAAAACAACATTACTAAAGAAACAGCAATGACCACTAAACTTAGCCTCCAAATTATCAAAATTTAAGACAATTATGCTTAAACTACCTATCAATAAGCAGATGACAGACTGGCATTGCAAGTTTTTGGAAGTTGTAGCAATAAACCAGTACTATGCTGTGCTCACCAGCTTCACGTAATCTGTTCCCTTCTGCTTTTGTCCGGTTCGTTCTTTCACTTCCAGCAAGATCTACCAGGGACAACTGGCTTATAGTGATTTGTTCCTTTTCCTGAAGAGAAGATCGTAATTCTAATAACATGAGGTACAACTGGTTTACAGTGTTCTTCAAATATATTCCAATCAACAAATTATTAAGTCTTATAAACATCACATTTGCACAGTACAAAACAGTAGGGCTAGATGATACAGGTTTTGGTGGAAGAGTCTGCTAAGAGCATAAGCTTAGTTATATTCATAGTAGTCTCGATGATTTACCTGTTGTCTGGTCTTCTATATTATACTCTAAGCCCCATGAAAGCAAGGATCGATGTTCTCTAGCAACCTGCACAGTGCCTCAGCACAGGATCTCAATCAATGTCTGCTAAGTAGTGATTCTAGAATAGGCCTATCCTAAATTCTTCTATAACAGATACTTAACAATTTTATAATTGTGAAAAATTTCACAATACTCTAATTGTATAAAAAATGAAGAGGTACATAACTGATTTGTAATATTAGATGTGTTCAAAGGACATGAAGTATATATGGAGGCTTGACTTAAAAGGGTTTTCTAGCTAGTATGCGTACCTACTCTATAAGTCAGGCACTGGCCTAAGAATTCTACATGCTTTGTCTGCTTTAATCCTCACAGAGGATTATCAAGAGTTTATAACAGGTCAGACAGCCAGCAAATTAATAGGACTCAGAATTCGAATCCCGGTGGTCTCAGTATGCTGCCGTACCATCTCCTCGTGCCATGTGGAAATCTTCATGATGAGGTTCAAATGGAATTACACTTTAATAGCTCAAAGCTATTAAATTATTCCTATTCAGGCTCAAATGCTTTTACTAATTGATGTAAGCCCTGTAGTGTGACAGGCCTAGCAGTAAAGGATGATCAGCTGATGGGAGGCCTACTGGCCTATCAGCTGCGAGAAGAACAATTTAGAATTGTCATCTCCTAAACTGTATCTACCCTGGAAAGTTAACCGCTGACATTTTAAAGCCATTAACTGAATTCCCACGTACAAAATGAGTCTTCAGAGATAAAATAATGACCCATACATACTCATTTTATCTCCTCTATTAAAGAGATTTATAAAGATTTATAAACCCTTTTCACAGCACAATTCCATGTTCTCAGATTCAACAGCCAGCTTCCCAAAACTACACTCTTTAATGGAACAATTTTTAATATCATCATCCACATTTAATAATTCTAGAATGTCTTCACTGCAGTCAAGCTTCCCTGATTTAACTCTAGTTCTAAAAACTAAGGATTCAGTTAAAACAAGAAAAACTCCACACAGTACAAGTTTACCTGTAAGACATTGTCTCCATCTGCATCCAGGGGAGCCTGAACTAATTTAATATTGAACACGCTATGGGAACGGCTGGACTCACGATTCAAATGTGTGTTGGCAATACGTCTCTTTTTCTGGCCTGTGATGACAGAGACATCATTGATCAAACCTGAACTCAGTCATTACAGTATACATGCTTTCTACTAAATAGTACTGCCAACAAATTATAGTAGCAACTCTTGGGATTTTATGTATTGTTTCAGATTTTCCTAACTTTAGCTTGGTTTCTAACCTCTCCAGAAAACTTCAAAAGCCTCCTCGGTAGATTTCACTTCTACTTCTGTACATCCTGCAACATACATGTTATGGTTCTTATCTTCACGAAGCAGTTTAGACTGTGGCGGTCTGTGAGAAAGAAAAAGACATCAGTCTCCTAAATAATGAAATCCTAATATCTCAGCTTAAAGACTAGGACTAAACTGTCGGGCCACAGACATCGAATCTTACAATGGGAATAGGCCTAGGCAAGAGCTCCAAAAAAACCCCAGGGAACTTGGGTAAGCATAAGGGTACACAGTCAGGGTTAGTTACGTAACAGGGTCACAGGAACCTATGTTGCTCTAGAAGCTTTGCTCTAATTTGTTCTAATAAAGCACACAAAACACTTACGAAACAAGTAGAGAACAAAACAGTATTATGTATAGCAACATCATCACATGCACAGGTTAAGCAACAAAGTCTAGCATTACCCTAATTTTAAAAATTCAACAGAGAGCTGGTTCTCACATCAGAGTCCACAAAAGACAAATTCAGAAAGAGTTTGGTATATACCAGGAGTGGCAATCTTTTCAAAATGGCTGGTCAAGTGTTGATCTGCACAGTAGGATAAGAATGGAAAGGGTGCCACTTGTTCAGCCTGTCTTGTGAGCAGTGGGGTTGGAAATGTGTGCCGGCCACCATCACTCAGTACAGGACAGATTCCCCAAGCAGCAGGCAGGGGCTCAGAGGTAGCAGCCCGCCTGGTGCCAATGAAAAACCACCTACATGCAAACATGCCACAGATGCCAACTGCTAGTATAACTGCACCCTTTCTCCTTAAGAAAAGAGTCAACGTCATCACATACACAAAATCTGTGTTCCTCATGGGCGTGCTGCAACTGTTCCACCTACCAAAGGAATAAGGTGAAAGTTACTGTTTCTACAGCAGCCAGGCTCAGTCCACAGTAGTGACAGTCACAGTGAGTCAGTGGTTAAAAACCCTCTACTTATAGTATTTCTTCATCGTACTTAAAAAGACTTTAAAAAAATAGTTAAAAACCACCCTAAGCAATTAAATCTGAATTCAATGCCAAATATGCACCCCATGAGTTCATTCAAGGAGTTACCAGAAAGGTTACAAGGCATGCAAGGCACATTTATCAGTCTTCCTTTTGTAAAACTAAAACCAAGATGGACTTCTTTGAAAATAATCTCTTTTAGAACCAAACAGAAACGTGGCACATGCGCAAAAAAGTGAAATGGGTTGGTAGCAACGAATGACATCACAAAAGTTGAGGAAAATGAGTACACACAACAGACACTCTGAAACAAATGGGAAAGGAAGTAATCTATAAATTGCTTAATGTAATTTATTAAACCTGTTCTCAGTCTAATGGTTTTCTAAATATCCAGCAGTTTCTCCAATAATGTTCAGTTAATCTTCATATTATTTATGTTCTGAGAGGCCCTAACAAAGACAGCATTGAAGATAAGCATTTGGCTTAAGAACAAAACCATCGGGGCGCCTGGGTGGCTCAGTGGGTTAAGCCGCTGCCTTCGGCTCAGGTCATGATCTCAGGGTCCTGGGATCGAGTCCCACATCGGGCTCTCTGCTCGGCAGGGAGCCTGCTTCCTTCTCTCTCTCTCTGCCTGCCTCTCAGTGTACTTGTAATTTCTCTCTGTCAAATAAATAAATAAAATCTTTAAAAAAAAAAAAAAAAAAAAAAAGAACAAAACCATCAACTCAAGAACAAGATTCTAATACTACATGAGACTCCAGAGTCCGCCAAACACGGATTGTGAGGCCAGGCTGTTCTTCAGTCTGAGCCAGCCAAGACCCAAGGAAATCTAAGGAGTTGTCTTTTAACTCTGGTGGAATGATGTTACAGATGTCACTTCACATTAATCATTGATGAAAGATCTGTAGCAGTTGTACAGACAACAGCTTTGCACTCCACTCTGTGGAGATCACCAACCACAGACGGTTAACGTGGCTACAAACTCCCAACACAAAGCATTAGGTTCTTGAAAGGTAACCCCAGGGACCCACATGCATAGGACACTTCCTTACGCAATTACAGTGTTTCTCAAAATACAGCCCCAAGGCCAAGAGTTCTCAAAAGTAATGTCTAAGATGAGGATTCAGGACTCTCTTCTCCTTAGATGCCTTAACCCACTGGTTCCCTAATACAGCTGTATATCTGGTTAAGAATAAAACTATGCATTGAACACCAACTGCATGATATATTATGCACATTAATATGTGCATGAAATATATGCACATTATATTTCATTGGGAAAACAAAAGCATTATCACCATTTATCACTGAGAAAACTAAGGCTCCCTGAGGTAAAGTGGCTTCCCCAAGGTTAAGCAGCTGACATGGGACTCTCTTCGCTACTTACTTAGGCTTTATGGGATCAAACGGCACCTCTTCCAATAGATCGTAAATGTAATTATTATATATTTCAATATAAGAGACAAATACACCATAGACACTATCTTCATCAACCTCTTCTGCTTTGCAGAATTCTTGGACATTTATCATATCTGCAAACTCTGGGTCTACTTGTCGTCTGAAAAAAGAAAAAAAGCCAAAAAGTCTGTTCTTACAGAGTCAGCATCAGAAGTAAATGATCCCAAGGGGAAACTAAAGATTTACATTAAATGACCTGTCACTGCAAGCAATCTATTCTTACTCGTGGTCAGCCAACAGTACCTGTCGTGTCCTCACTCTCCCACCCAAAGTGGCACCTTCTCTAAATAGTATTTCAAGGACTTTGTGCTCAAAACCAAACAGAACTGAACAAATAAATTTAATGAAGAACATTCCTCAACTTTGATCTCACTACAGTCAACTGTCAGACCAACTCCCCTTCGTGTTAGTCATTCCCTGTGCCTGAGAAAGCCACCAGGCAGGGTTCCCCTTAGGCTAGTGTCACACTCAATGTAACTACTTACTTGCTAGAGGGAGTCTTTGGATTAGGTATGGCTTCTCTTTTCTGCCGTTCTAACAAGGCATCAACTTCACACTGTATATCCATGCTATTCCTGTCATTAGATTTAAAAACCTGAAGTGGAGATAAAAATCAGACCATGATTTTTTAAGAATTTAATTTAAATAGTTTTTTTAAACATATTTAAGACCTAAGAAACATTTTTATTACTTTTAAGACATACTGAAGACATAAGAATATTTATGACATAAGACATATTTAAGACATAAGAAACATTTACTACTTAAGGTTTCAAAAAGTATCCACTGTATTAGTTTTCCTTTAACACTACTGTAACCATAGGTCTCTTGGTCCCTATGCCCTCAAGTGAAATAGTCACAGCTCAAAAAAAAAATTACACTTACGTATCGTTTAGCTTGAAATGACCCTATACTGTTAAAGATCATGTCCAAACAACGAGGAAGCAGACCTCCTTCCCCTGGAGAACCAGTCATCGTGTGAGTTTTTCCGCTTCCTGTCACACCATATGTGAAAAGGAGACCTACAATGAAGCAAGTCACATGGAGTTATATGTTGAAAGTCACACTGGGTTATATCTTAAAAGTCCTCCACTTTTAGTATTTCTTCATTGTATTAAGAAACACTTAAAATTAACCAGCTCAAAAAGCAGTCTCTAGGGGCACCTGGGTGACTCAGTTGGTAAAGCTTCCAAGTTTTGATCTCAGAGTGATGAGTCCAAGCTCCTCGCTTGAACTTGAACTTCACCATGCCCACAGTGGAACCTACTTAAATAAAAATAAAATATATTTTTTAAAGATTTTATTTATTTATTTGACAGAGATCACAAGTAGGCAGAGAGGCAGGCAGAGGGGGGGGGGGGGGGGGGAACAGGCTCCCTGCTGAGCAGAGAGCCCGATATTGGGCTCAATCCCAGAACCCTGAGATCATGACCTGAACCGAAGGCAGAGGCTTAACCTACTGAGCCACCCAGGGGCCCCCAAAATAAAATATTTTAAAAAGCAGGTTTTATACCACCCTAACAGATTAAATCTGAATTCAAGGCCAAACATAACCAAATATATTAAGTATCAAAACAGTTTTTCAGAGGGGGACAAAAAAGAAAATGTAACAAAAGCTCCAATAATCGTACCATTTTTGCCATGAATGAGGTCCTCTACCAAGGGGTTAGCCACAACATCAAAGAGTTCCTTCTGGGTGGTATGAATGCCAAATACTTGTTTAAATGAATATTGAGTCTGTGAAGAAGGAAAAAATAAAAAGCATATGAATGGAGTTCCACTCTAAGCTAGAAATACATCTGTTTAAATGTATTCAGATGTTTCTTAGTGAACATTTAAGATCTAGACACCCCCCCAAAATTAAGTCTTTAAACTTGGAACCCTTAAAGTCATAACATAACTCAAGTTATACCCCTTATACAGAGAAAGTAGAAGTCTTAAGTCCACTAATGCTTCACAGACCAAGGATGATTTTGGACAACAAAGATCAAAATCATCATGACTCAGTCACAGACTTGTGAAAATCATCAAGCATTACTCCATACACTAATTTACCACTTGCTCTTTTAAAAGGCCATAGCAGCATAAAATCAAGTGATTTGGTGTACCATCTTAAAATCAGGAATGAATTGTAAATATAATCTCATCTGAGTTTTTCTATGAAATAAATTGTGACCTTTAAAACAATCAGTACTTCAATTACCTATATCATTATTATAACACTATATTACCAAAAATATTACCAAACTCCTACTTGGAAAATTTGATTGGGGACTGAGGTATATATGAATATATTTTCATGTAAACTAAATTTTCCTATTTGTCCAGAGGCTGGAGTTCTATTATTTCTATTTTTGTGGGGTTTTTTTAGTTTTTCTGTATTGCAGACACTGCAATGATTTCTGTAACCTTTCTGAATTTCAGTTTTTATTTCACGAATGTCAGCACTAAGTTGTTACGTAAGCATTCACTAGAATTTATTATTATGGATTCTAGCCTTTGTCAAGCAGTACCCTCTTTCCTGTTTTATACCCTTGTCCTTAAATTCAACCTGTACAGATATCACTATCATGACGCTTGTATTTTTAAAATTAGCAGTTTTGTCCCCCCAAAACGGGACATGTATAGATTAGTACTCAAACATACACTAATACAACATGTGCCAACCACTGCCTTAGCCTAGCAGTGGATCATTTCACTCTTACCTTTGATTACATACTATTAATTATTATACTCATTTTATAACTTGTTAAAGATCACACACCGACTTGAGCTAGGGTAACTCTTACTTCATGGAAGGTATTATCCCAACCGTATAAACCAGCTGTAGAGTTCATAAGATTGAAGAATCTTAGGGCGGAAAGGATTCACATAAAATAGTGCTGACAGATCAGTCAGATGACCTCCAAGTTCTTGTGACAAATCCCTCCTTACCTGTAAAGAAAACCAAGGCCCAGAGGAGGAACTTCCCTAATCCTCCGGTGCAGACTGGTATCCCAGCCATTTCCAGGCCAGCAGTGTCTTCTGTGACAAGGCAGTGAGAACTGCTAATCCCCACCAAGCTTTCTGTCTACTTATACATAGGAGATTAATCTAATAGAGAAATGAAGTTCTTCACAGTAAGGCAGTTCTCAATTATTTGACATCTTTGAAGGCCCACTCCTCCATGAAGCTTTCCCAGACTACGCATTCATGCTTCATCCATATTCATTGAAAGGGGAACAGGACAGATAAGGTACATCTCCCCCTAAAGCTTACATTATAGCAGGGGAAAGAGACAATACAAAAATCTCTTTATGTGCTAAGTCCTATCAAGGAAGCACAGAAAGGGCAGATCAGGACAGAAGCAGGGAAGGGTGCCACTTCTGTTAAGGTAGTCTGGACAATCTCTCTGAGGAGGTGACGTTTAAGCTGAAATCCACAGATGAGAAGCCTTCTGTGCTAAGAGCCAGGAGGAAGAAAAGTCCACGCCAGGGGAACCGCCCTGAAGCAGGATCCAGGCTTATCCAAGGAACTCAAAGGACTGGATGGCAACAGATGACCATGGACAAATAGACAAATTAAGCAGGATTCTGCCCATTTAAAGACTTTATGCCTTGAAAATTTTTAAATGGGAGAAAGGTCAGATCAGATTTACACTTTAAAGATCTCTCTAGGATGCCTGGGTGGCTCAGTGGGTTAAAGCCTCTACCTTTGGCTCAGGTCATGATCCCAGGGTCCTGGGATCGAGCCCCGCATCGGGCTCTCTGCTCAGGAGGGAGCCTGCTTCCTCTGCTCTCTCTGCCTGCCTCTCTGCCTACTTGTGATCTCTATCAAATAAATAAATAAAATCTTAAAAAATCTCTCTGGTGGCTCTGTGGAAAATGGAGAATAAGATTCAGAGTGGAAGCAAGCAGTCCAGTTAGATTTCAAGTATGGTCAACAAACCAGTGCCCCTCTGAGAACTGTTTGTTTCCTGTCTAGGAAGAGAGAATTAGAGAAATCAGGAGAAAGTTTAGAAACTTGTGTAGCCATTTGACATGGCTGCCGCATCCCAGTATACCATCACTAGGCTCATCTCACTGAACAAATTATCAGATCACTTCTCTGTGGTCTAATTCAGATGGCAAAGCTGCAACATGAAATTATGGTCACAATGCACTGAAAATTTTAAAAAGCTGTTCTTTACTACAGATCATTTGAGAAACTCTAGTCGTGATAATTAATAGCAAGGCTAAGATGGGTGGGGGCAGTAGAAATAGAAACAAAAGGACAGTTTCATGTTGGAGCAGAACTGATAGAATGTACTGAATGGCAGACAAGCAGGGACACATGGTGCTACCATTTATTGAGAAGACAAGGGAGGAAATGATTTAGGGGGGGGAAAGAATCAAGAGTTCTTTTGGGCATGTAGAATTTGAGATGCCTATATGACATCCAGTGGATGTTCAGGTTTAGAAGTTAGTAAAGGGTTAGGCTGACAAAAAAAAAACCAACAAACCCAGAATTATCATATAACCAACATTCAAAGCCATAGGAAAGTGTAGAGAAGAGAGCCCTGGGTACAGCCCACCCAGTACTGAGAAGTTGGAAGACGAAGAGGAGCCCACAAAGGGTGGCCTGTGAGAACCAAGAACATGAAGACTTGGACAGGAAATAGGAGAGGGCTTCGGGAAGGACGGTCCTGCTGAGAAACAGATTATGAGGACAAGAGATGCCCATCCAATCTGAGCAGTCCAGAGGCCACTGGTAGGCTTCTGACAAGCTCGAAAGAGCAGGGTGCACAAGAGTGAAAGGCTGCGTGAAAGTAGAGACAAGAGCCTGAATCATTGCTTCCTCCTGCATTCCCATAGTCCATCTCTTTCAGCACAGCGGTCTGTCTTCCATCTGTGCCCCCAACTCAGCTGTAAAGGCAAAGATTGTGCCTTACTCATTTTTTAAAATCTTCTGCCCTGAAGCTTTTGTGTAATGTTTGTTGAACTGAACTGAACTCACTTTGCTCAAGATTTTAATAAAAATAACACTTCCAGGGCACCTGGGTGGCTCAGTGGGTTAAAGCCTCTGCCTTCAGCTCAGGTCATAATCCCAGGGTCCTGGGATGGAGCCCCAGTCGGGCTCTCTGCTCAGCAGGGAGCCTGCTTCCTCCTCTCTCTGCCTGCCTCTCTGCCTACTTGTGATCTCTGCCAAATAAATTTTTTAAATCTTCAAATAAATAAATATAAAGATAACACTTCAAATATACAATGCCTACTGCTATTTTAATCTGCACATTAAATTGTATCTATGTGTATGTGTCTGTGTGTATAGCCACCCAGCACAATCATTCATTAAATAATTCCTAATCTAAAATAAATAATCTAGGATAAGAAATTAATTCATAAAAGCAATCCTCTAAACTCAAGTATACCAAATGTAGACCTAGTCACACTTTATATATGGTGGTTATAGGGAAGTAAACAAGTTTTTCAAAAAAGTGGAAACATCAATTGTGTTATATGTAAAAAATATTAAAGCCGGGGCGCCTGGGTGGCTCAGTGGGTTAAGCCGCTGCCTTCGGCTCGGGTCATGATCTCAGGGTCCTGGGATCGAGTCCCGTATCGGGCTCTCTGCTCAGCAGGGAGCCTGCTTCCCTCTCTCTCTCTCTGCCTGCCTCTCGGTCTACTTGTAATCTCTCTCTGTCAAATAAATAAATAAAATCTAAAAAAAAAAAAAAAAAAAAAAAAAAAAAATATATTAAAGCCCTTCAGGAGAGAACATTTCAAGTAAAAACAGCTTGGTTCCAGTGGGAATTACCTCCTTATAGTCTCCATTTCGGTTGAGTCTGTAACCCTCAGGAGTATGAAGCTGAACAGTTGTGTTATTGATCACTTCTATGCAGCACTCTTGATCAGGAAGGCTCAGTGGGCGCACCCTACAGTACACCTGAAATTACAGGAATGGACTTCCAGAACACAGGTTGACAGCTTTTCATTTAAGCTTCCCATTCATTCATCCATCCAACACTTGGTCTCTCAACATAAGAGATTTATATGAACTTAGTGCTATGAAAACCAAAACTTGCTACCAGAAAGTGTCAGATATAAACAGATATAACAGTTACAAGGGACTTTAAATACACATACAAATAAAACAAATTTGGATAACAAAGCATCAAATCACACAGCTTCTCTTCACTATTATACTGGCACCAACTGAATAAAGCCATATACAACCACTAATACAAAAATCTCTAAAACTAACAGCATCATAAAATGAGAATTATTTGAAAAGCTGTCAGAATTCTTTGAAATTCGATGTCAAATAAAATTTGGCAGCTTAACACTTGTATTAAATAAATATAACATATACATATATACCAATAAGAATATACAAATATACAAATAAATAACCACAACATCCAAAAGATGGCTTCTTAATCAGAGAAAGGGTTAAGGAAAAACTGTTCAGCTGTATGTGCAAAGTATCTAGTTCCCTTAACTTAGAACAAGAGACACATTCCAGTGCTTGTGGAGAGAAAAATATCCCAGAGCAAACCAACCTTCTTTAATTTGCCATCTGCCTCTAAAAGCAAGTTCCTAAGCCTGAAACTCATGAAATACATGCAATTATGATTAGTTACTGGACTGAATTAAACTGTTCTACACCGGCATCTTTATGAACTGTGTCATCAGTTACTGTTTAACAGCCCTGAAGTTGGGAGAGGATGCTCATCCAAGCAGAAAGTTTTCTGCCTTCTGAGAAAGCAGGAAGAATTCTCCCGGACAGGTGAAGAATATTTTTCATTATCTAACTTTACAGATTATAATTAGTTACAGGAGTTATACAGTTGACAACCAAAGACTTCATTTTACTGGACTAATGAATCCCACATAGAAACAAAATTTTAAAGCTGGAACCAGCCTTACCTAAATTTTTCACTAAATGTTCTCTAGTTCACTAAATGTTCTCTGACTATGCTTCTACATCTCCATCCCTTCCAAAGTATACACAGAAGAGAGAAAAGAACTGAAGAACACACACACACACACACAAATTTAAAGGGAGACCTTACCCCAACTGGGTCTTTAAGACTTGTTTGGGATCCTTTCTTCACTAGAAGTTTCCTGGGTGTCTTAGTCCTCCTGGTCATAGGTTAAAAAACATTAAGTTCAAAATAACATATAATAACCTCACCTATAATTCATAAAGAGACAACCTTCCTAGGATTTATAAAGGTCTCCCTTAGCAGTTCTAAAACATTACACCCCAAATAACATAATAAGCCGCATTAGAACAAAGTTTGCAGCACACAATGCAAAAGTGAGCAAGACTGGGTTCAGGAGATGGTTTCAGTACTAGATAATAGTTCTATATTTATTTAAAATAGCTTGCATTTTTTCTAGAAGGACTATACAGAAAGTGAAGCACTAGAAGTTTGAAAAATTTACAGATAATTGACCACTCATCTTGAAAGCACTTATATATGCGCACAAACACACACACTGCTCCAACAGCCATTGCCAAGGTGGACTGACAAGGATTAACTTCACCAAATGATAAAAAAGCAGGTGGGGAAAATCCCACTTGATTCTTTCATCAAGATCTGTCTATGCTTTTAAGGAACAATTGTTTATTGAGTTCTCCGAGTTTATCATCCTTTGTCCCCAAACAAAATTTAGTCTCC
This sequence comes from Mustela nigripes, assembly GCF_022355385.1. NCBI lineage: Eukaryota > Metazoa > Chordata > Mammalia > Carnivora > Mustelidae > Mustela > Mustela nigripes. The sequence goes on along the minus strand of NC_081569.1, from coordinate 32,096,359 downwards.
AACCTGCAATTTCTTGCTCTCTTGGAATCAAAAGAAAAAGATATTTTGACTTCACCAATTTCACCAAAGCCTGCGGCTTACCTCCAAGGCAACCCCTACATTTATCTATAGTGCAGATCAACATTTAACAATAAAATTAAGTGTGATTATTGGCATGGACTTAAATTATTAAAATATTTTCACAACACGGCCCGAAATGAAACAAGCAAATTAGTGTTTTCAGTACAAAATATCATGGTGGGTTTCCTTAAGCTAAAATATATATATTTGTTTTGTTTTGTTTTGTTTTAAGATAAAAGATTTTGACTTTGGCCCCTTCAGAAAACCAGCTGCCTTTGGCAAAGTATTGTTTTACGCAGGAGCCGTCCGGACCCAGTGCAGCGCGGTCGCCGGGTTTGGGGCGGGAATGCGGGCTTGAGCGCTCGGGTACGGGCCGGGACTGTCAGCCGGCCCGGACCCCCGCCCCAGTACCAGATCTCGGCCTCCAGGACGCGGGGCGGGGCTCGGAAGAGCACCCCGCGCTCGCTGGGGACTAGGGCCCTCCAGGGCGGAGGCCGCCCGGCGCCCGCAGCACCAGGGCACAGCCCACGGGGCGACCCCCTCCCGCACCACCCGCGGCAGAGTGCAACCTGGAAACGCCGGTGGCCGGGCGGGAAAGGGCCACTTAATTAAGGGCTGGCGGCGAAGGCGTCGGAGCCAGGCGGGTGGAACCCGGGCTGACCGCAGCCCACCAAGCCCCAGGCTCCCCGTTACCCCCGACGTGGGCCGGCCTCTTCTGCCCTCTGGAGGCCTGGGGCGGGACGCCGGACTCCGGCGTGAGGGGAGGTGGGAACGTGGAGGACGCGTCGCGGACCGGTCCCCGCCAGTCGGGCTCCCCTCAGCGGCCCACGCAGGGGTTCCCTCTTTGGGGGCCGCGGCCTGGACAGCACGGGACTCGGTGCCGACCGAGGAGAGGCCGGCCCCCGCCCCGCGGCCCCGTACTCACGCTGGCTTCATGGCAGCGGGCTCCGTGCTCCCGGGACGCGCGCGCGGGGCGTCGGGCTCGATCCGGCGGGCTGGTGAGGGTGGCGGGCCACAGGGACGCGCCGCGGGAAGTAGTACTCGGCGACTGAGGCGCGGCGCTCCAGAAAGCCGGCAAACTTCGCGGCGAGCCCAGGTGAGCTCGCGCCTGGCGCATTTTAAACGGGCCAATCAGCGCCCGCCCGCGGGAAAAAGGGCGGGGCCTCAGAGGAAGTGACGGCTCTGCCGGAAACGGGGCTGGTCTCCTAGGCGACCGCCTGCAACGCGCAGTGTCCAGGATGCCGGGTTGCAGGGCTGGAACAGGGACCTCAGACGTAATAAAATCCAACCCCTTCCACTTTCCCAGGAGGAAGCTGAGGGTTTCTTTTCCTACAGCACAAGAAGGCCAATGGAAGGACAAGTCCAGGGTCGACTCCGAGGTCAAAGGTGTCCCCGGACGGGAGTGTCCTGTTCTTGTCCTGTGCCCCGCATCTCTCCCTCCCTCCTTGGCTTCCACATCACCACATCATATTGGATTACGTTCTCTCCTTCACCTTTCCTGGGTCCTCCCTCTCAGGTTCCTCCAGCTCTTTCGTACATATACACTGCGTTATGAAATTCTTAACAATGTTTGATCCTAGGGGCTGTTCAAAAGAAAACCACAGGCCCAAAATGGAGTCCCTCATGCTAGGTCGAGTCACCAAACCGGGCCCTGCTCTCTAACCTAACCTAGATGCAGTTTCTTTCCCCCCCCAAAACTTAGTCCGAACCGGTCAGTCAGGAACTTTCCCGGCTCAGCGTGGGTGACGTCATCTCCATCTCCCCTCTCCCCCTGTCGCCCCCCCCACCCAAAGTAGATGAGATGATCCTCAAAGACCCCCTGCCCTTCTCCCTGATGGAAGGTGACCTGGCCTGAAACAATTCTCTCTCTCCTTTCAGTAATGATTTCCTTTTCCCACCCTCCTTCCTACAAAGACCTTTAATTCTGTACAGCTCCAGGGAGCATCTCTCTGTTTGCTAGACAGGATGCTGCCGTTCACTTTAAAAACCCAAGCTGATCTTTTAAATTACTCAGTTGAATTTCTGTTTGACAGCATACAGAGATGAATAAAGTTTGGTCCTTGCCAGGACCAAAGTCCAGAACCACCCTTTAGTCCGATGAACAGATTCTATCCTGTCGCTCTCGGCCCGCAAGAACGACCCGCAGACGAGGTGAGTGGCAAGCTTCTTTTTTAATAATGGCGGCCACCGCAAACCAAGCACACAGCGATATTTATGCACGCGCGTTCACCCCCCCCCTCGCCCAATCACAATGCCGCGCACGCAGCGTCCTCGTGACACTCTTATGTAACCATACAGGACTCTATTGTTCTCTAGCGGTGATCATGCGTTTCTCTCTTGGCTCCTGGTGCTGCTCATGCGTCAGCC